>NC_081136.1:30570679-30686642 GCF_958295425.1 Solea solea | reverse complement strand
GGTGATTGATGAGGACAGGTGAATGAGGAGGACAGGCGAATGAAGAGGACAGGTGAATGATAAGGACAGGTGAATAAAGAGGACAGGTGAATGAGGAGGACAGGTGAATGAGGAGGACAGGTGAATGATGGGGACAGGTGAATGATGGGGACAGGTGAATGAGGAGGACAGGTGAATGAAGAGGACAGGTGAATGATGGGGACAGGTGAATGAGGAGGACAGGTGAATGATGAGGACAGGTGAATGACGAGGACAGGTGAGTGATGAGGACAGGTGAATGAGGAGGACAGGCAGGTTTATTTATAACTTGATATGGTTTGAAAGGGCCATGAAATTGATTGTACCGCACGTTTGAGAGCACTGCTTTCAAAGGTCTGATGTCCTTTTAGGCTGTATATTCTAAACTCAATCTGGAAATTTGAATAAAAAGTGACAGCCCTAATATGGGTTATACAGTTTAAATACAATTTCTGTCAATAAATCCTCTGAATGCTACAGAGTGGACACACTAATTCAAGTTTGAGTCTTCTCTCCAGGTCATTGTTACAGGGTTGACCAACAGGAAAAAGGAAAGGCTTTAACTACCATGTGAACTGCAGCTCACAGAACAATGCTAACTTTTTTACGACCACTATTTTTAATATTTATTCATGACCCACACTGGACCATGGGTTTGGCAGCAGGAAGTTTTCTCAGGCGAATCAATGGGAAATGGGAGAGACACGACCCTGCCTCTGATTGGCTATTGTCATCGTGTTTGATTACTATCAGATGGCTGCTTATATATTCTTAGACACAGATGTCAAGAGAGACAAAAGCAAAAGAATAATGGTTTGGGATCAGGCAACGTTGATATAAAGACCCTCCCAAAAAACAAAAGACAGAACACTGAAGAACTGCAACAGTGTTAGTGCAAATAACTGCAAGTATTTATTGGTAAAAACATCACCAAAGAAATAAATGTAGGCATTTTAAAGGCGTATATTTCTGACCCAGACATGGACGACCGCCTTTAGTCAAACTGCAACTCTTATGTGCAACCCTGAAACTCTTTATCTAGCACATAGCCTTTCATAACGCCACCTACAGAACTTATTTTTAAAAACACCACATCGACATTTTTGCAAAACACAACTACATCACTGAGTTCATTCCCTTTGTTCGGAGGTCGTAAACAAGTTGTGCAAGACTCTTGGCCTCACTGTTCCTCTCTCTCTCTCTCTCTCTCTCCATCTCTCCCGTCTGTCCTCTGGGTGTTTAAATCAAACGCTGCTTAAGGCCTTCATTTTCATGGAAGTGCCAAGAGGTCTGTGTCACTCAAGTGAAATGAATAACTCATTTAGCCACCAGGCAATGATTTCATCTACGAACTTGCAGAAATAAAAATCACATCTAAAAGACAAATTAAGTGCTTTTTCCGGCCCCTTCTTTTTCCTTTTTTTTCTACAGAAATTCAAATTTTTGTGGCAATCACACTTGTTGGACATCATAGTTATTTCTAATGAGACATGAAATTACACACATGACAAGTCGCCAGTCCATCACAGAGCCACACAGAGACAAACAACCATCCACTCTCACACCTTTTACACAGACGTCGACATTGCCTAATCTCCAAATCTAATGTGGGAGACAAGGAATTATAATTCCTTAAAATGACCCGTGACCAGGGTTTAAGTTAACCGGCAAAAAAGAATAATGTGAAACGTGGATTCTCGCCCTAAAAACCGAATCAAAACAGCCCAAAGATGCCGTCTTCACTGAAACGCCGACGCAAACATGAACAGAGAATCGTGACTTATTTCGAAGTTAACGCAAGAGATAAGCACGTAAAGTCGTCTAAAGTCGACTTAAAAATTGAACAATTTTGCCCAAACATTACCTCAATTATTAATTATCTCATTACCACTGACAGATTTATGACAAATTAGCGCTAAACAGTAGAATTATGTGTTTCATGCTTTGCTTTCTGCCCAATATAGTCCTATATTCCTACATTTCCTATCTTTTTGCAGGGGTCTGTCCTGTATTGGTGTCTGGATTTGCCTTTAAAGGAGTCAATAAAGGGATTTTGAAAACCACATTTGACTTTGACAACATTATTATTGAATTGTTAAAGAGGAGGGAGGAGAGCGAGGTATAGAGAAGGAAGAGAATCCCAGGACACTGTTTTCTGTTATTCTCCTTCTTGACCTCACCTTCCTCTATCAAACACATAATCACACAAACTAATTCCCAACTCTCAGCAATCCATCCTCCAGGAAAAAAACAGCCCATAATAAAGAGAGAACATGTCATAAATAAGCTCCAATTTTACTCCCTGTCAGCACTTCAATTTGCAAAGGTTTGCCTTTAATTAAAAACAATCAACGAGAGATTTGTGTTCCCTTGTCCTTTTTGCACGACACAAGCAAGAACCTTGTTAAAAAAGTGACTAACCTCAAACTTAGACCAATACTTTTACTTGTACTGAAGTAAAATTTGATCAAAATAGTGGTACTTTTACTTGAGTAGAGTATTTCAGTACCCTTTACACCTCTTTCTTTAAATTATCTTATCTATTGATCCACACTCCAGTCCAGAAGGTGGTGACAACACACATACAACCCACAGAAGAAGATTTCTCATCCAAGCAGACCATAGTCATACAACTCGTGCTGCATCTAACAATTATTTTCATAACGGATTAATCTGTCGATTATTTTCGTGATTAATTGAGGAATCGTTTAAACTCAGAAAATGATGATGTTCTCGAATGTCTGGTTTGGTCCACAAACCAAAATGATTCAATTTTTAATGATTTCTTTGTTATGTGGAGCAAAGAAATGAAGAAAATATTCACATTTAAGAAGCAGAAACAATCAGGAATCTTGTTTTAATCATAAAAAAAAGCTCCTAAACGATGAATCCATTATCAAAATAGCTGACAATCCAACCTCCCGTTATAAACGTCATAAATAAGCTCCAATTTCACTCCCCATCAGTCGATAACTCCATTACATTGATTTCTCACATTTGAATACACAAACGCATTAAAACACAATGGAGACGGATCGCAAACACGTCATGTTCTATATAAATCTCCAAAGGAGGAGGGGGGAATCTATTTTAAAGTGCACATATGCACGCATCCTGTCAACGTCCCCCCCTTTCACAGATATTGTTTTCCTGCGAGAAGACAGGTGGCTCTCTGCTAATGTTCTTTCTGTGTCTTCTCGTCCCTTTTTTCGGTCTCATAAATAATATTAGCGCAGTGAGAGACGGCAGCCGAGGAAAGACAGATTGAGGGAGCATATATGTGGAAAACGCCAAACACTTCCCACATGTTTTCTCTGATCCGACAATCTTTTTCCACTCCCTTTTCCTATGACGATTACCATTTTACTGCCTCGGCTCTCCTTATCTATCACCTTTACTGCCCTGCCACTGTCTTGTCTGTCACTTTTTTTACTGTGCCTCTCGAATGCCGTCGGGGGGGAGACAGGAAAGTGGAGCCCAAAAAAATAAAAATGACATGACTCTACAGGAGAGTGAGAAGAGATTAAGAGGTGAGGCGGGAATAATAAACAGGAGACGGACGCAGGGAAATTCTTTTCAAATAAAACACACATATTAAGCCTGAAAAACAGCCCGTTATTTTCTTTAAGGCACTTTAAGTGAGTTTCTCCCTCGCGCCCATATTTTCTCTTCATCTATGATTCTTATGCCGACATGTTATTAAAAATGCTTTTCTCTTTTGTCAGATTCACGGGGTTAAGCTTCAAAGTCAGCATTCATTTCTGAGATTTATGCCCCACTAGCTTCACAATTAAGCAACTTTTATTTACAATTTTTCCATCACAACACAGTGTAATAACATATTTCAATTGGGTATAATGAGCAGCATGAGAAATGCCATTGTTTCAATGAGTCATAGAAGAAAGTTAGGGTCTATAACATCAATTTGTTTTATTGAGTTGATGATCCAATTTTAAGATTGGATCATTTAGGGATGAGGTATTAGGTATTTCAAAATGCCGTGTTTGCTTATTTTAACCATAAAAAGGGCAACAAAATGTCCTGTGAGTAAGCGCTTTTGCCCATTTTTCCAGAATACCTTTCAATATCTGGCAGTTATTTACAATTTTAAATAGTGTATTAACCATTTAAAATCAAGAAAAACATATAGTTTTATTTAATAACAAAACAAAACACTGTAGTTGTACACAAACACCAGATTGTGTGTGTTCAATTTCAAATTTGAACAGTAGAAAACATATTTACAATAAAAAACATAGCTGAGACCTCCGTCACTATAACTCTCCCCTCTCTGGTGACAAAGACACTGATTCGCCGGCTTCCTGCAGCAGCACGAGTGAAATCACCGTAATAAGCACACGTTGGTTGTTGACGTGCAACTTCTCAGCTTTCATAAAACGTTGGAATTTTTCCGACAGCACAACATCCAAACATTTGGATGATTTCAGGGTTTGAGACAGAAGACAGCCACGATGCATTTGGGCACGGCACCAAACCGAAAAACCACACAAAAACACGCCGAGAGTTCTGTGTAATGAGTTTGGCCTCGATTCAAGAGCACACTTCTCTCCTTAAAAACATATCAAATTCAACTACTTTTCACCTCTAATCTGAGATTAGGACGGCACCGAGTGTCATTTACCAAACGCTCAATTTGCCGTGCACTTGTAAATTGCCTGCGAGCAAATACTTGAACGTCTGAGTGTTTTGTTTTGGGCTTCGAGTTCAACTTCCCTGTTGTTTTCAGTCGGAGACAAAAGCTGCAACAACCAACAAAAGCAGACACAACAGCGAGTCGATGCAGTTCAACCGGAGGCTACACATCAACACTTCATCCCAGTTTTCTCTTTTTTCCCCAATTTCAAATACCTACTTGAGACATTTCCAGGATGCCACCAAATTTCACACCGCCATAGCTCAATTCAGTGTGTGTGTGTGTGTTGAGTCGACTGAACAATGACCCACATAGTCCTGTCAGCTGTAACACTCGCTCTCTGTCTCACTCTGTCTCAGAACAAGTGTGTGACGCACACTCTTTAAAGGAATACTTCACTGATTTGCATTTAGCTTTGTGTTACTAGAATAGGGGTAGTATTTTTGAAAATTGTGCTTCCCAACCTCAGTTTCCCCTGAGTCGAGAAATATCCTTATTCTTTTTTTTTGTCCACCAGTGACACTTGGTCTGAGCCTTGGTCCGAGGATTGAAACCGCAACGCTAATTCCGCACTTTTTAAACAGGACGGGACCTCATTCCCACAATGTAAACAGCGTCCGCCATCTTTGCTAACAGTTAAGCTAACAGGAACAAGTGTCACTGGTGGGCACGTAACAAAGAAAAGAAGGAAGATACTTCTCAACTCAGGGGAAACATTTTTTAAAAAATACTCCCACCACTATTCTAGTAATACAAAGCTAAATACAAAACAGTGAAGTATTCCTTTAAGTCAGAAGGGACACCGTCACGAGTGTGTTTGGAGACGCCGACTAAGCTAATGGCCCAGACTGTCATGCTCAAAATAAAGCTAAAAAAACAACGGGGAACACGAATGTAAACAGAACTTCCTGCTGTACCAGTGAAATGCATACATCTTTTTTATCTACTTTTTAAACCTTCAAAATAGCAACATGAGGTTGTTTAATTATTAAAACTGGACCAAGACTGAAGGCAGTTAAATCATGGAAGAGGTTCACAAGCAGAGCTGCACACAATTTCATCTTCTTACTTTACTACAGGCTTGATTGCTTTTTCTGTTTTAATACACCTGATTTATGATGTAGTCGACCAAACAATAAAAGATGTTAAAATTGTCCAACTAGCAGCCCCCAAAACAGAGATATTCTGTTTGTTATGATACAAAAGAAAGGACTTAAATACACTTATCTAACATATTTGGTGACTAAAAATGCAATTGCTGAGAACTCGTGTGTAACCTTGTCATCTATCTCAATCCTCACGAGCAGCCGACAGACCAATGAAACAAAAGAAATGCCAGTAAATACAGAACAATTAGTCACTGATATAAATAACATGATAATTCACTCACTTTCTTTGACGTTGGTGTCCACTCTGGTTTCTTTCACTGAGTTGTAACAGGTTAATATCCAGGTTTTGTTTGGCCTCTGTTTGTTAATAAACCAAACACCTTTCCCTCAATCATTACATTTCAAATAAGGCTGTAAAGTTAGCACCTAGTTGGCACCAAATCACTGTCTGTGCACAGCCAAACAAACACCTGAACTTACAGGGCCTTGCTTCTGTCTCATTCAAATCCAAAGGTGGTCAAATGTGATTGGTCAGAACGACCAAGGTTGGCCAATCAGAGCGCTGAGCTCAGACTCCACACCATTGGACAGAAAACAGGAAGCACCTGTGATGTCCACCTGCATGCTCAGTCTCCAAAAAGGGAAACAGCTTTCAACATACAGGAAGTCACTAACACCTCATCTGAGCGTAAAAATACAAAATATAACTTTATATAAGAAATTTAAAAAAAAACATGATATAAACTTCAATTTCTTTATCAAATCATACACACTTGTACATTTCCTACTAGGGCTGAATGAATGAATCAGAATTTTATAGAAATCTCAATTGGCAATTTGAAAATTGCAGGAGGCATGATATTTATTAAAAGTTTTTACAGTTCAAAATTCTAAATGAACACGCAAAATCGGTTTGTGTACAACTTTTCTCAATGTAACTTTTTGTTTTTCTTCATTTTAAATTGTTAACACAATATTTTAACATGCAGTAAATTGTATAATAACTGCCAGATATTGGCAGTAACTCTGGAAAAATGGATAAAAGCACTTACTCACAGGACATTTTCTGGACCCTTTTAATGGTTAAATTAAGCACAAAAAAGGAAGGTTGGGTGTTAAAGGGTTAAATATGTTTTTCCATATGTCAAAAGAATCACAATTCGATATTTATTCAAAATTGTTCCGCCCACATTTGATACACATGCGCTTGTTTTTGTTGCTCATTAAAAAAAAACATTTTATCACTCAGTCCTGTCTCAAGGTTTTATGCAGCAAATGTCCAGTTTTGGAATAATACTCCTCACTCCTCACTCCTCACTCCTCACTCCTCTCCTGTGCGACTGGCTCCTCGCTCACTTTCATTTTCAACCCCTTGTCGAGTTCATTTATTTCAAATGAGAGAATCCATTACTGTGGCGTCATTCCGCCGCGGATCTGCTGTCCTCCAGAGCGAGAGGTGAAATCATGCATGTCGAAAACACTTCATCGGGGGGTGGGGGGTTTCTGTTGTAACCAAAGTAACAACGGAAATTCACGTTTGGACTGACACTCCGAGTTTTGGGCCGAGTGTTTGACCCATGTTTCTTTTTTTGTCATAGGACGAGCGCTGACTGCTGCACCGTTTTTTTTTTTATCCATTCTTCATAGATTACACAACATAAAAGAGGCAAACACAGAACCCTTTAACACCTAAGCGTCCGAATGTCTGTCTAGAAAAGTTTATTAATATAGCACTTTTCACAGAAAGAATTCACAAAGTAAAAACGGTAAATAGTAAAGTACATAATATAAGTGATTTTGTCCATTTTCCCAGGATAACTCTTAATATCTGGCAGTTATTTACAATTTGCCGCATGTTAAAAGAGTGTATTTACTATTTAAAATAATCAAAAGTTTTATTTAAAAAAAAAAAAAAATAAACCATATTTTACAATAATAGTTCTCAAGTCTTTACCTCTCTATGTGCAAAAATAGGCCAAAAAATGAAAAATGCAAACTATGTACATGTGTTTTTCCAACTCTCTCCACTCTGATACTGTAATAACCACACGTTGGCAACTTCTCAGCTTTCAGAAACTGTTGGAACTTTTTCGTTATTATTTCAGTCAATAATTATCAGCAGTTGTGCTTGTTTTTGGACACGGTGTCTTGTCAAACAGGGGCGTGACCGGCAGCGCTAACACCGTGTCTGTTCCTGTTAATGAGTCTGTGCTTCTGTGCACCCCGGCGCTCTGGCAAAGGCTTTCCTGGCAGGACACGAGTAGCCACGATTGTTGGCGCCGTCCTTACTATTGGCCACGTCCCATCCCACCAGGGCACATCCTTTCACCCCAGAAAACATGCGTATATGTGTGTGTGTGTGTGTGTGTGTGGAAGTGGGAATGGATGACAGCACGGATGAGCGAGCAGCAAAAGCACAGGTGAATTTAACGAGTGCCAGTACAGGCGACGGGATTCAAAGCACACAGACACTCAGTGGTTCCTTCCCATTCTCCACAACTCTGCTGTGTATTAGGAATTATGAATATTTTGCGTGTTGTCTTTAGTTTTACATTTTATTTTGCATCTTTGCCACTACTGGGTGACCACATACTGACCATTGAATTCAAATGAACACCCTGAGGTCAGCATTTCAGAGCTCCACTGCTAGACTTTCAAAATTCTAATGTTGGCAATATGCGGGGTAAATATCTAAATATCACTTGATATTTAGACCCATTATCATGGAAATC
This sequence comes from Solea solea, assembly GCF_958295425.1. Classification (NCBI taxonomy): domain Eukaryota; kingdom Metazoa; phylum Chordata; class Actinopteri; order Pleuronectiformes; family Soleidae; genus Solea; species Solea solea. The sequence goes on along the minus strand of NC_081136.1, from coordinate 30,678,129 downwards.
GCGGACATAATTTGAAGGTTGAAATCCTACAGTGTGTCACTTAACTTAAATACAAAAGTTCAACCACACCTTGGACTTTGTTAGCGTGTGTGTCCAAATGCCCAGGACTATAACAAAGGTCTGTAAAGTATAGCATGTGCGTGGCGCCCTTCCGCGTCAAAATAGTCCGCATACATAGCGTCCAGTTGTGGTGTGAAAACTGTCGACCCTGCGTCGCGCAGCCGCCTCACTTATCCCACTTATCCACCACATCTCAGCTCCTGTTCGGCCACAGAAGCTGATGAAAGGAAAAAGATGGAATCTCATTCCATTTTAATGCACTTCTCTGAACACTGATCTCTCTCCACACGCACACACGTGCAGGTAATACTCGCGGGGCTTTTACTCTCTGTCTCACACGCACATACGCACTCAATTAATGCCCTTCAGGAAAGCCTTTCACCCAATCACACACGCACACATTCGTGGCCAAGTGCACACAAATAAATCTACACATGAACACAGTCAGCAGTTCCATTTAACACATTTCTAATGAGTTCATCAGGGATCTTGATTAAACTTTAAATTGCCTCCCTATTTCATCAATAACCATGTAGGTCAACATACATATGTTTTCTCCCTTCATGACCAACTGTGGGGATTTGGAGCGGACTGAAAAATGGCTTTTTTTAGTTTTTAAATCACATTTTTGCCACTTTTTAATAGTTTTTTTGAATTGAACATTACTTAACACAAAGAACCAAGAGTCAGCTGTTGTGAACAGTATAGGGCTATACGGTTCTCACTTCTCCCACCATTAAAGGGAGGATTTTCTTGTGTCAGGTCTCTAGGCAACCGCAGCCGAACTCCAAAATGCCACGGCCTAATTTGAATTCTGAAAATCTTCTGCTGCCCGGCGAGAGCTTAAGTCACGTCCCGTACCGCCATGAAATATCTGTAAATAATGCAGCGCTGTCGTGTGCACGGCGGAGGCGTGACCTGACGCACTTATCGCTCTACTTTGAATGGAGCGCGAGTCAAATGGAGCCAAAGAAGTTGATTTTATGTTTGTTTTAAACCTTCGGCTTCAAGCACTAGCCAATCGAATTGCATGATACAAAAAAATTAAAATAAAATTCCTGCACAGGCTCGAGCCGAGGGGGTGTCAAACCCTTGTTCATAATTTGTTTTGTAAAAAGAGACTTTATTAAATGTCGTCCGGCCCACATGAGATCAAACATGAGTTTGACACCCCTGCTCTAGCCAATCAGATCCTGTTCTAAGATTAGCCCAAGATTGGAACTACGACACAAAGCAAAATTAATTATCCATAAATTCAAATAAATCGTCTTTCCACATTTAAAGATTTGCAACTTAACTGTTTAGATCACTCAGAAATACAGTTATTTAAAACTTCATCACCAAAAATAGTTTTGATTTACATTGAATGACCTCTTATGGCCCTGGTATACATCCAAAGTGCGGGTCAGATATCGCGGACCCAGGTATACGTTTTTTTTAGTTTGGTGAGCCGGGTTGAATACTCCTCCTGCTGGTGGGGCATAAGTTCAGTTCACCTGCAGTATCCTCTGGGTCCACAAGGGGGCCACTCCCCACACTTTTAACTTGTTGAACAGCAAAACCTCTTAGACATAAGGAAGTGTTCCTTCCCCCCTAAGACGGATATTTTCACGCACATTCCTTCCTTCGCACAAGTTCACACTTTTATCGTTTTCATTGCCAAAAGAAATAATTTGCACTACTTAGCCATTAAGACGCTTACACGACAGGAATGCACGGCTCTTGTAACTGAATTGTATCGCGAGGCAGCACTTAACAAATGAAAGTAATGAATAAATTCAGCAGGACGATTAAGTCTCCCTCCATTAACCATTTGCTCATTAAGTCCGCCTTCGTTAGTCGAGGTTGGGCGACCGCGTCCCGTCTGTCTGCGGCTCTATTTTTCCTCGTTGTTGATGATTTGGGGAGAAGCAGTGTGCACGCACACACACACACACACATGCATTCACTCACTCACACACAAACGAGGAACTCTCACATGCACAAGTTGGCAAAAAAAAGAAAAAAATTGAGACTCACTCATGTCCTAATGAGTTTTCCAGCTTGCTGTTCAGTGTGCACTTTGCCTTCATTATCATCACCCTCTTAATGCATAATCCCACACTGAAAGATATCAACACCACATCATTACACTTTAGAGGATGCCCCCGATCTCGTCTGTTTTTTAATATTCTTTTTATAGTTTTGTATCCCTCTGTCATCTTCCCTTCGTGTCTTTGTCCTTTACTCTTTTTTTTGTCTCACCTGCATCTCATTAAATCACTTTCTCTGTTGTTGCCTCTTTCTTCTTCCGTGTTTTTTGTAAAGTCTCCGTGAACAGCTGCTCCCGCTCTCTGCCGTCTTTCCTGTCATTATACCATCAAACGGCCGAGGCAGTGGACCGCACTCCGACTGACCTTGAGAATTAATTGCAGATCCGTGAGGAATTGTGTCTGAAATCATCCCACAGTTTCCTATTAATTGCATTTTAACGCAACTGTTGTCAGCCTTGTGAAGCTTCTAAAACAAAGTATTTGAACTCACAGGTTGCTGCAGCCTGAAGAAGGAAACTGGAGATCTTTCCCGCTGTACTTCCCAAGGGCTTGAGCAAAGATTTGCTCTCCCTAATTTGCGGCAAGTGTGTGAATTCATCTGCGTGGCCATGTGTGCTCCAGCTGTGTTCGGAGACACGCTGTGCACGTACAATAAGTGTAGCGTTGTGGATTCATTCTCCGTGACGCCAGGGAGTGCGGACTCTCCTGTCACTTGAGGTACGACGCAGGAACCCACCTCAAACAAAAGGGGGAGCGAGCGGGGAAAGCAATCACAGTGGTGGTGATGCACAGGGCAGACGGATATATCAGCAAAGCCCCCAGCAGTTCTCATTCTCACAGACAGGCAAAAGCTGAATTATGGAAGCAATTTGGATGCTACGCCTCCATTTTCCTCCTAATACTTACTTGCACATAGGGGGCAGACAAACATGTGCATCTGCAAAATTGGAGGTTGACTGATGTGTATTTTTAAAGGCCAATAGAATGTGGATAGTCATTATAAAATATTTAAAAAATGGCAAACGAACTAGGGTTCAACTAAGAAGGGCTGCTGTGAATGCACCCTTAGTGAATTGCATACGTTGAACGCACCCTGTAATCTCATCATTTTACTCTTTCTTACTCTCACCCGCTCTAATGTGCTGGAGTTTGTTTTTGTACGTTATAATCAGGAGAAAAATCACGTCATAGTCGCACATTTTTTTCAGCAAAAGCAGCCTTTAGATAAACAAATACAGCCATCGTTCCATCACTTGAGGTACTGTAGGTGTGCTACGAGCCAGTCTGGGGAGCAGCGAGCCGCGTCTCAACAGTCTGCCAATATCAATAGGCTGAACAATGTCTTATCAGAAGCAATTAATCGTTTTACAACCCCAATGTCATGCATACTTTATTGAGACGTTAAAGAAACAGCAGTTGAGCTGTAGCACTCTCAAAATGCAAAACACACAGCACAGCTGGACGCAGGAAAGAGTGTGGGAAAGTTTTGTGCTTCTACCCCTGGCACAGTCACACAAACCACCAACAGGGACACAGATCATACATTGTCTCATCAAAGTAAACAAGATAGCGTGTGTATTTGCATGTGTTTAAAGACCCCAAGCAGAATCAAGAGGAACTGACACTGATCAAATGAAGTACAGAGACGCCAGTGTGTGTGTGTGTCTGAATCTAAACATGTGTGTGAGAGCCAGTGTTCCCTAAATTCCCCCGGGGCAAAGTCATTCCATTTGCTCTCACCAGGGGACAGCCACCACTTATCAATTTATGAATTGAATTTCATTTTCTGCTTCCGACGCGCAGCGTGTGGGTGTCGGCGAGTGAAAGGCGCCTTTCAATTTATTGTAGAACTGTGAGGACTTCCTGGTAACAGAGCAGACAAAGACAGAGAGAATCCATTAGTGATAGCATTGACGCGCAGGCCGCTATCACCTCGTCCCTTTTAGAAAGAACCACCATTTGTCATTGTCTCCGTAACAGATAATGTCGAGCCATAGTTTCGGTGTTTTCGTACAATACGTTCAATCAAGTCTCTGCACTGCAAACACTGTTGTGATACTCTGGGTTTGCCTCAAGGTTTTCAGCTTTAGAGGTGACCTAACGTCTCAAGGGTTCAGCGATCCATAATGCCACTGTAATTACCAACCATGCACAAACATAATCAATATCCAGGCATGAAGCAGGAAGAGCTGTTACAGAGGGAAATAAAAATATCTAGGCGACATGCAGGAGAAGTGATGAGGGAGGGAGGGGAAAAAAAAAAAAGAAGAGGCAAAGGTAAGTGATGTAGAAAAACGCTTTGGCCTCCATGTCAAACCCTCAATTTTGTGGAGATGCAGTTATCTTGTCCTCTTCACACAGATCCACAGCGGCGGCATATAGATGCACTCTGGAGCGTGCGTCACTGAGAATTCATCACACTGAAGAAAACAGCTGCTTTCTCACTCACACCCTCGAACAGCTGGAAGGGTGATTACTTAAAGCTGCGGTGTGTAACTTTAAGCGATGTTCGCTGCGGATGAGGTTATTATTCTGCCTCCGCGCGGTCCTTGTTTTGTGCCGCGTCCTTCATCGGAAAACAGGCTCTGTCAAGCGATGCTATCACAACACGGTGACTGGCGGCGTGTTTTCAGTGTATTTTTTGGAGCAGTAGAAGCCACTTTGTCAACCTGCTTGCCGCCTCCTTTACTTTACTAGCACAGTGCTGTTATTGCCTCAGTCTGTCTTGACATCAAACCCAAACACTTTCTTATGTCCAGTCCAGATTTTACCATCACTTCACTGAGAAACACAGTTGACATCGCGTAAACGGCAGTGCTCGACTCTACTCGGGTTTATTTTGCTTTTCCATTAGGGATAGTACCTGGAACCTGGTGCTTTTTTTAAGTACTGAACTGAGCCGATACTAAAAATGTGACGTCAACAGACTGCCGGCCTACTCATTGGTCAGAGAGTGTTGTCCTTGGAAGAGTCACGAGCGAAACGGTTTGCAGTTCACATTATGATTAGATTAGAACCGGATTGGCTCCACTGGTGGGCCGGTTTTGGCCCGCAGGCTGTACGTTTGACACCCCTGCTGTACAGCTTGAACTGCTGTCATGTGTTTAAATTGACCGATATTTACCCTGTCGTCACTATAAATGCGAAAGATTCTAATGGACCTCCGTCTGAATGCAGCAGCCTCGTTTTCCCATCAGGATTAACAAGTTTCATCTCATTATATTTGGTGTCACCTCTTCTCTCACTACTCTGTATCATTTCCGCAAAGCACAAACGGTTGAAAGATAATCTTCAAAAAAAAAAAACACACACAAAAGAAACACGGACAACTTTTGTTCGACACCATTTCTCTCCGCTGTGACTGTCGGCACGCGACTCCTTCTGTGGCTGAGAAAAAATAATAAAGCGCCTGGTTTTTTTTTCATGGAATTTTTCACACAATCTGTTGTTTGTATCTTCATTGTCTGCTGTGAGATTAACACACACACACTCCCACTGCTGTATTTGCTTCCAGAGCCTCTCGTTGAGTCGAGTGGGTGACTCGCTGTGATTGACACTGTCAGATTTAAAAAGGCATGTGTTTTTGTGTGTGTGTGTGTGTGTGTGTGTGTGTGGCACGTGTGCATGTGTATCTCTTCCCCACATCCTATTTTCAGCCCTCGATGCATGCATGCTGCTTTATTCACATTAAACCACACAGAGGAAAGATACCAGCCTTGTTGTCGTATCGCACCACAGCCACGGGGCTCGGGTTGAACACCAAATCTCTTTCCTCAATACTTTAAGACTCCCACGCACGGACAAATCCCCGGCACATTTAGCCAACCATATTGTCATACATCTGTGGACACGCGTCGTATTCACTCCCACAATGACATTAGACATGGACTCAAACACACACACACACACACACACAAAATACACAATCGTATTAGGGAAATGAAAGCGAGGCAGAGGAACTCGGTTCAAGTGATGTTAATAAGACAGATCCCGGGCATATACATCATGTGCAGTTGCGATTATTGTCATTGTTTCTATGCAAATCCCCCTTTCATAGCGAAAACCGGGTGTTAACGAGTGTGTTTAACACACACACACGATCTCAGAGAGCGGCGACTAACGCACGACAGATCACGTGGCACTTGTATTTCATCATCACACAGCCATCTATCAGCAGAGTTCAGTGAATGATGACGACGTCAACACATGTACACACACAAACACACCTACAGAGGCATGCTCTCCATCACTCGTGTGGGAAATGAAAGACTGCACACACACACACACACACACAAGTGATCATGAGGATGCTCAGATAGGGCCCAAATGCGTACAAGAATACACACGCTTCTGTCAGGCGACACAAACACACACAAAACACACACCTGTGTTGCAACAAATGAAGTGGCTGTTGACAGATTTCAGCAGTAATTGATAGCCGTGTTTGGCAGCCATTTTTGTTTGGCTCAACCACAAGCCAGGGATGATCTAACCGGCACAGCATGTGCGCGCACACACACACACACACACACACACACGCAGGCCTTTCATACAAGCATCCATTGACACATCTCCTCCCTCAAACACACACACACTCATTTGAAAGCGGAGATTAAATTTCATGTTACGCTTCTTAAGACAAATGCACACGTTCCAAAAAACATAAATAAAGAAGAGAAGAGAAGTCAATATGAACAAACTTTTCAAGAAGCAAACAACACTTTATGAATTGAGCAAACAAAAATGAATCACAAACTCAAAATACACAAATTGCAAATAAAATAGCCTTTTAATCATTCAAAATTATTCTAATTTATTTGCTTGAAAATACACTTTTTGTGTGCAATGATTGGAATTTCGCTTGCTTTTTTGCGTTTGCAAAGAAAGGTGTATTTTGTGTTTTTTTGCTTCTTTAAAAGTGTTGCTTGACACAAAAATCTAACTCAAAGTCAAATCTTACCTTGAAGAGTCGCAGGATGTTCGCCACCATGATGGACACCGAGCTGGCCGCGGCTCCAATCACGCCAACGATTTTATCCGGCTTGGTGAAGATGGGAGGGTCCCCATTAGCGCAGCGAACATCCGAGCCGTCCCTCTCGATCAAGGCTTGCACAAAAGTCAGGGACTGCTCCAGAGCGTACGTGTCCCTGGAGCAGGTATCCAAGATCCGGGCCCCCAGCGTGATGTTGGGCAGCAGCTCGGGATCCTTGTTGATCAGGTCGATAGCGAACATCATGGCCTCCAAACGGTGGATGCCCTTCTCCTTTTTCAGCTCCCCGCAGGGCGTGCCGCGGTCGCCGCGGGAGTGGACGGGGAATAATCCTCCAAGGATGATGTCCCCGTCGAGACGGATGGAGTGGGCGTACTCGGGTGCCGCCTGCGGGTCTGTGGGGATCCGCTGAGGGGAGGCCAGTTGGAGGCAAGTGGAGAATGCAGCCACAAGCACGAAGATGACCGAGCTAGACTGTCGGGGGGAAGCTGGGTTACACTGAGGCTCCATGATCACAAAAAACAAGAATTACAAAGGTGATCTTGAGGAGGGTTTTTAGATGTAAGAATTCCAAGATGCTAGAGAGTTCCTATTCAAGACCAAATGGAGGGGTAAAGGACCCCGGGCGTGGAGCTGGCCGAGCCCCAAGAGTGAATCATATTCCAGAGATTTTCTTTTGGGCAGAACTAGAAACCGATGATGGAGAAACCTGGTTGGAGCGTAGAACCTGTAATCCACAAGTCACATCCTCGGCAGAGCCTGTTGAAGAAAGACAGAGACGATGTGATGGGTATGCAAGGATGTACGGTCCACCTGACAAACATGTAAAACTAATCGTGGGCGCAGCAGACGTGCAGCCAAGCATGCTAAAGCATAACACGCGTGTTCATTCGTCTGCATGCACTCACATGTGCGTAGTCTTCCCGGGAGACCCTGTCAGAAAACTCGCACTTAAGTCATTTCATAATTGAAAACTCAAAGTCTGTCAGTTTTGTAAACGCCTCGACACGTCTCTTGGCCTATTGACGAGTCGGAACAGCTGTTTAGACGACAGCCCGGGAGCACGGGCGAGCTCCTCGGGATATTCTCACACAAAAAGGTGCAGACGACCTGCTGCAGCGGAGATGTGGAAGAGCAGGAGGGAGGGAGGGAGAAAGGTAGGACGTAGACAGGGGAGCAGGAGGTGAGACGGGAAAGGGAAACAGGCAGCGTGAGGAGGAAACAGAAAGAGCAAAGAAAAGTCAGAGAGCGAGCAAAGCCTCGGAGAAAGTGTGTTGCATCATTTAAACACCTGCTGTTGCTGCTGCAGCCAAGTGAGTACACTTCATCCAGCACACACCTGGAATCCCAACAGGGAGATAGAATGTTAAATGTGGTTTCTTTGCATTAGCATTAATAAAACGGGGGACCAAGCGTAACTTTTCATTGGTCGTCATTTGAGGCCATTCGTTGACTGATTTTCCACATCTATATTGTGAGGCAACAAAAGAGTCTGAGAAAGGATGTTATAATTAACATTTTTAACACTACAGATGTAAATACAACCTTAAAATAAACCCTTAATTAATGAATTAACAGCCAACATTACACAGTCAGATTATAATGCATTCGAAATACTTAACTCTCTCAAAATGTTCCCAAATTTTGGACCTTTTTACCCGACATACTATTTGATAAACCTTGTAGTAAACACTGAAGTGACTTTGCAGCGTGACCACACTTCCTGTGTCAGCCCTTTCAAATTAAAGCCATGCATGGTTCAGCCAAATAAGTAGCCAGTGTAATTTTAACTCCTCTCCTCTGCACACCCTTGTTTTGCTTCCCCTCTGTTCGAGACATTTTTGAGAGGGGTTCTGCTGCTTTTTTTTTTTTAGTTCTGTTAACACACAGCATTTGTGACTCATAGCTGCGGCTCACTGTGTTCGAGTAACTCTGCTGGCTACCCCAGTGTGTGCTACAATGTGCATTATTGAGTCGGTAGCACACACTGGCAACAAACCAATAAATCAAACCAAAACAAACTATTTTTGCAGTCTACAAATGAAAATATAAATTGTTGGCCGCACCAGGGAAGCCAGTATTTCAATTTTCAATGCATATTGCCCCTTAAATATGCGATTACACGCACTGCAGGGAGACTGAGCCTCTCTATCTCTGGTGGTACAGTAAGAATGGCACGCTCTGCTCTGCTCACTGCTGCTTAACGTGCACATTAAGCAGCCACGGCCATGAAGGGTTTGAGCCAGGTTGGAAAATCAGTTGTGACAAACCTCATAGTTCGTATATGATACAAGTGCTAATGTGTTTTCATTAGCCGGGTCCCGGGGGGGATTTTGTTTTTTCCTCATTTGTCTCCCCTGATCCCTGTGTATATTTATTTATTTATTTATGCACAGAGACTTTTCAGAGGTGGGCTCATTGTTGTATGCGGCGTTAACATTTTCCCTCAAATTTGCTTCTTACAAAACACAGCGTGACTACTTTTGTCAGTATGGCGCCTGTACCTTTTAGCATTCAGCTCGCAGTAATCACGTAATGGCTGCTCATCGAAGGTGAATTTGAATGGGGAGAATTACGCCAAATATCGCATAAAGCTCAGCGCCATTAAGTGTTATTCAGGGGTTTTTGGTCGACGTTTATTTCATTATGCTGTTCAGACCATTCTCTGACGTACTGTGGTAAGGTGCCTCAATTTGGCTAATTAGTTACTCTTTCCACCATGTATTTTCCCTTAACAAATAATTTCTTAGTGCATTATAACATTTCCTCTTATAGTGTATTATCCCTTACAAAAAAAAAAACACAAGGCACATGAAAAGTCTGAAAATCTACTGAAAATTGACCCATTAAGGCATGTAACCTACACGTCAGTGAGTCTTGGCTATAATTCAAGTTGCTATAACAACCCACTCATTAAACATCCAGTTTGTGACATTTAAGAGGGTTTAAGAGTAGAAATGTAAGAAGTATGTTTGTATAAGTGTGGAATGGCTTCAAAAGCCTCACAATAAGCATTTTTTGATGTACTGTGAGGCTAATTTAACTACTTGCTAAATGCTAGCTCGTATCAAGCTACGAGCTAGCATTTAGCTTTTATTACTAGAATAGGGGTAGAATTTTTGAAAAATTCTGCTACCCAACCTCAGTTTCCCTGGAGTTGATTAATTAATCTTCATTAAAAACATTTTTTCTTACATGCTCACCAGTGACAGTTGGTCCGAGGCTTGAAACTGAAAGGCTAATTCCGCACTCATAGAGGGACTGGACCTCATTCCCAGAATGTAAACAGTGTCAGCCATCTTTGCTAACAGTTACGCTAACAGGAAGTGTCACTGCTGGGCACGTCACAAAGAAAAGAATGAAGATTTTTCTCAAGTATTCCTTTAAGCGGGTATCCACTGTCACGTGCGAGGTTAGTGAAAGGGTTAGACATTGGAAAGGGCGGTTATGTTATTGGTCAAATTGGATTTAGGATACCAAGAGGCCTGATTTCTGTGCGTGCTTCTTCTCTCCCTCTGTTTATGTGCAAACGCACGGGTCAGAGTGAGGTGAATTTGTTTTTGCATCACTTAAAATGACACTAAAATGATACCTGCATTATTACCTGATCTGTCTTGGAGGAAGAGTTTGCAAACAGAGGCCGCCGGCTTATTACCCCCCCCCAGAGGCTCACTTAATTGGTTAATCCAGCACTGCTGTTATCTCGCCGCATGTGATCATAACCATAATCCTTAGCTGCAACAATTCCATCACATGTAAGACACTTATTCAAAGCACTAAACTCATTACTGTTATATTTTATTTTTAAAGAAGGCAAAAGAAAAGCTGGCTCTCCGTAAAAAGCAAATCACGACATCAAAAACTTTTTAACTTATCTAATTTCACCCACAAGGGCCACTAACAGGTTTCAAGCTCAGATCTCATCACAGCATGAGCCCCCCTCTCGCTCTGTCTCTATCTCCTGCCGAATCCATTTATAATTCGATTCTGTCCCAATTAATTCATCAGTTTTTTCTCCACTTGAAATGGAATTAGGTCAAAACCACTCATTCACAACCAGAGCCACCGCTATGATTAAAACCCCTGCTTTATATAGGTTAGGAAGCCCTGATTCATCTGCTTACAGGCTGCAATATTGTTTATTCAACACTTTTTCCCCCCTCGGAGTCAGGCTCCATTTGGCTCACGCACAGAAGGGGGTTCAAATGAGGCTTGGGGTTCCTGTTATTAAGCCTGACTACATGCAGTTATTGGATTAATATCTGCTTCTTATTATCCGACAAGACTAATTGGGTCCAACTTGACTCCCAGAGTCAGGTTCAGGATCGTCATGTCCCCCAGGGTTTGCCACTTATCTCGTCTTCCCGGCTCGTGATATTTAGCAGAAATTGGATCTCCCGCGCTGATTTAAGCCGACCTAATGGAGATCTTAAATCACATGGGTGCGCGTTGTTTTTTTTACAATTTAAAAGACAATTAAAGGGCTGTTCTCGAGATGTTGCTATGAACGCAAACACCTCAAGAGGGCGGAATAAGAGACGTGTGAACGCGTCGTGACTGGAGTGAGGCCCCCGGGGTTTTTAAAGGTTCAACATCTCATTTATCTGCGCTGATCGGGAATTATCACTTTTTTTCCAGGGGAAATGAAAACGCAGGCGTCCTCGTCGCCTGCACGATCATACACCTGCTCCCGGGGGGGCGTTCTCATTCTTTGTGTTTATCAAAAGGTTAAAAAAAACTGGTGCTCCCATGTGGCAGCATGACGGGAAGTCGGCAGACGTCTCTGAAGAAGAAGAAGAAGAAGAAGAAGAAGGTGGCTCTTTATACTGCAGTGACTGTTGGAGGAGATGATGAAGAGGAGGAGGAAGGCTGGACCCAGGTGGCCGCAGCCACCTCATCGTCAGTCTTTTTAATTCACACCCACGGCTTCTCCTAATTATTACTCCCCGGTTTTACCTCCTCCCCTGCGCTTACACCTGGCCTCCTACGTCCCCCCCCTGCTCTGTCGTCATCTCCTCCCTCGCTCTCTCTCTGTAGTCTACAGGGAGTGTGCTGCTCTTTTCAGAAAGTGATAGGCCCGTTCCCCCACCCTCCTCTTCCCTCTTTAAAAAGGAGGAGTTCCTCCGAGTCCCCCCCCCCCCACCCTGTCAACGATTGCATTCCCCCCCTTTAAGAGTCTCTCTCTTTTTCTCATCTATGATTTTAGCAAAATCACGGTCCAAATACACACTTGAGATGAACTTCCCTCAGTGCAGTCCCTGCTACTCCCTTACCTTAACCATCACAACTAAAAGAATAACCCTTACACCAAGTCTTAACACATGCACAGCTCTTTTAAAAAGGGTGTGACAGAATGTGATGACCCCCGCTTTAGTCTAAAAGGGTCCTCGCAAAGATATACACACACACACACAGAGAGAGTGATACACACATGCAATGCAGATGCCATCATTACTGACACTCATCTCCACTGGAACTTGAAAACAGCACTGAAACTAAAATGGATTTTCTGTCTTTTGGAGCCACGCGACTTTCACTCGTGTCACAAACGCAAAAGAACCTTTTCTCATCGTTTCCATTCATGAACACAGCGTCGTAAAAATCCCACCTGGCAACATCACAGTGACAGATGACACAAATGTGGCTCACCAACATGCGTCTTGAGGAGAAGGGGAAAAAAGAGGCAGCCCACATATAGGACTATCTATGAGATCAAAGTCCTGGGGTGTATATATCAATATATATATATATATATATATATATATATATACACATATATATATGCTCATTATGCAGCTTTAGAGGCTTCTTCTCCGAGCAGCCACAGCACTGGTGGCATCCTGGTTGCACCCTAATTAAGACAGTGCCATCCACAGTGGAAGCACAGAAACACCAGTGATGTCTTTGAGGAGTGGGATGGGGGTGTGGGGGGCGAGGGGGGAAGGGGGGAAGTGGGGAGGCAAATTAAGGACCTTGTTTCCTCACATCACACAGGATCCAAGTTAAAAATACAAAACAAAACAAAGAGAGTTAAAAAAAATCATCGTTTGAATCCCCACAAGAGATGAGGCAAAGTGACACCGTGCTCCAAAAAAATCCATCACCAGAGGAATGTGAGGGCGCCACAAGCAACAGCTATAAGGGTCAGGGTGGATTATTCTTTAGATTAATAATAATAAAGGGATTGAAAGAAGATGAGATTTACCTCACGAGATCAAATCCATCCGGCTGTGTGTGTGTGTGTGTGTGTGTGTGTGTGAAGAAAGGTGAGAAAAAGAAGCTCCGTCTCCAGCCGGAGTCTTCAGTCCGCCTCGGGCAACTTCCTTGCGGAGCTCAGCAGTTTTTATTTTCCTCCTTCTTCTTCTTCTTCTCCTTTCTCTCCCCCCCTACCTCCACAAAAAAAATCTCTGTCCTCCAGGAGTGAGATTGTTTCCCCCCCCTCCCAGGAATATTAGACCATCCGCAACCCGGGGACGTGCGCGGAGAAGAGAGACGTGGAGGCGATGTTTGGAAAGTGCTCCGTCGTGACGAGCGCGGCTGATTTTACTGGTGGAAATATCTCCAAACCCTGCACTTGTTTAAGGAGACAATGGGGAGAGAGAGAGGGAGAGAGAGAGAGAGGAGAGGGGGGAGAGAGAGAGCAGAGGAATTCATCATCACACGCGCACACCATCGGTCATGAGCAGTAACGTTGATTGGACCCACCTGCCGTTCTCACTCACTGCGCTCTCCGCGCTCTTTGCGCATTCTGCGTAGTGCGCTCGAGCTCCTCACGCACGGACGCGCGCGTCCTCTCTCTCTCTCTCTCTCTCTCTCTCTCTCTCTCTCTCTCTCTCTCTCTCTCCCTCACGCAGCAGTAGCAGCTCCTCCGTGTGTCGCTGCTGCCGAAAAAGGGACAACTCCACTCCACTCCACTCCACGGGCCAGTGCCAGATCGTGGCGCGCACACGTGCCAGGAATGAACGCAGCCTCACTCGCCAAATCACTTCCTAATTGCGCCAGCGCGCTGCACCCATTCAATCAAGTTGATTACGAATCGATGTGGATCGATACGGTTTTCACAATAGAGGGTTTTTTGTGTGATTTCAACACGTTAATACAACTCCTCAGAATTTGCCCGCACAGGCGTTGCGCGCCTCTCTCTTAATTGTCTCAACTTCAATCCATTTTTAGTGCGCACATTGATTCCCCTTGTAAAAACCACATCAGCGTGACTTTGTGTGTGTGTGTGTGTGTGTGCGCGCGCGCGTGGAATTAAATAAATGAAGCGCATCCCATCTGCTGTGCAATAACAGTTTGATCAGCTGTGCGGGCTGAGAGAGAAAAAGCAGGCAATCGAAACAGACCCGGGTTGTCCCTCATGTGTCAGAGAGTGTGTGTGGGGGGGGGGGGGGAAGTGAGCGCAACATGTCCCAGTTGTGTGGCTTTGCAGAGAGAGGCCACGGTTCGCTGGCGCGGTGCAATGGCGCCACTTTGTGGCAATTGACGTGTAAGTGCAACTGTGGAGGGGTCAGGAGGCCAAATCATAAGCTTTTTTTAAACTACATGAGAGGATAAGTGGTGCATTAGACTTGATATAAGCTATATATGTATTATGACCAATTTGGATTGTTATTATATGAATATAAGGATTCAATTGAACCCCAAATTACCTGCAATTTCTTTATACATCAAGTACTTTAACAAATACTTTATTTTTCTTATGTATTATGTATATGACAAGTTAATTCTTTGTTTATGTAAAGCCAAGGAACGATAGGGAGACATCATGCAACTATTCCCACCTCTCATATCTAATGTTTAATTAAATTTACTTTATGTACCTTGAGCTATACTGTAACAGCGATCATGCTTATTAGCCGAACACTTAAAAAGGGACACACCACGCTCCATCAAATACAAAGTACTTTTACAAGTTTTGATGTACGACTTTAAAGCTGCAATGCAGTTTTCATACATTACGGTACATTTACGTTAATTGTAGCAGTGCCTTGCTGCATTACTGCTTCCTTCACGTCTGTTTCCGACACTGTTGCTTTTCTAAATCTCTGGGGAAGAGACGGATTACGTCGTAAATGAATGAGCAGAGAGGCCAACGTCACAAAATAATAGCTTCTCTCATTTCGTATATTGTACAAAATAAAAAAGAAACAGACAGCATCATTCTTCAAACAGTATACATTTAGTCAACAGCTGTACAAATATGTGGTTTTAAGCTGTTAATGAATACTTTATTCATATAAAAAAAAATACATATATATATCTATCTATATATATATATAAAAGCTGTGCTTGTCACAACATAAATCCTTGCCTTTCTCTTTGAGACGTCGACGGAGGCAGTGACGTGCCGCGGCGCAGGAGAACGCATGTGGAACGCAGAGTAGAATTCTCGGAGAAAAATAAGTGAATATGTTAATGTCCCAAGGAAGCAATTTGCGTCACGGGCAGATGAAATCCCCTCGTGAAAACACAGTAAACAAACATGACTGATGGAAGTGTCGTGGCTGAGGTGCTGGTGGGAGAACAAAAAGCCAGACTCGTCAGTGAGGTTTGAAGCAGTACATTTTTATTTAAGTGGTTGGGTTCGACATTCTCGTCACATCTCAAAAGGTTCCTCTCGCGTTTCTCTCTAGGATGTGAAGCTAAATAACAGATTACAACTAATGAGGAGGGAAATGGCTACGTTAAATTTGACAAAAACACAAAAATCCTAAAGAGTTTCTTGAGGTTCGATTCGCGTTCTCTTCTCGTCACGTTTCAACAAGGCGTCCTCCTTCAAAAGGAATGAGATACAAAAGAAAAAAAAAACGACAACTAAACTTGCCTCAGTGTTAAACAGTGACCGAGTCGGACATGTTCAAAGCATAATGTCAACCAACGCTTAAGTACAAGCCAGTAACTACTGCGACTAATAGAACTATCATCATTTATACCATCCGTTTTAGGATGAATCCATATGTACATGTTTTTCAAGACTGACACGCTAGCGTTTTCAGTTATAAAAATAAAGTTTGGTCTTTCCTCCGCTCCTCGTTTTTTCCTGCTTTTGTTCCATTTCATGGCTTCCGATCGTTTGAACATTTAAGACATATCTACTGTACATTTGGTCTGCCTCTGGGTTCAGTCCAGCTTCTCTTCATGTGCCAGTGTTTTTTCAAGACTACCTCAGGAGGAACTGATGTTTATAAATTATATTGGTAAAGACAAAGGGGAAAAAGGCTCCTGCAACATGTCATTGTGAATGGAACAAAACACAAAAAAAGTTTAATGTAAACTTTTGAACGGGGAAAAGTGACGCGTTCATAGGCAGGCGGCTTTCTAGTTTCTGATCAGTTGGCACTTAATGATCAATATTAGCACCGTAAATAAACAGATTCCCCCCAAAAGCCACGGTCAAATCAAAACTTGTTGCATCCGCTGCTGCTGCTGCTGCTGCTACGTTAAGTGGAGACAGCCATGTCCAAGTGGTCATTTTAAATTATTACTCCGATTGGGAGACACAGTACAGTTAACACTTTGTGGTCCTTATGCTCTCATATTTGTGATTTTCCAGTTATAATGGTTTCTGATTTCAAAAAGCGACATAGCTGATAAACCAAAGATGACCTCGTCTGCAAATATAAGCTTTCGACCACGGATTACTCCTCACGACGTGTGCCGAGACGTCGTCCCTGCTGACTGAAACACAGTAGATAACACCAGTGGATACTGGGAAAATTAAAAACAGATGTGTAACACCTTGGATTCTCCCTTATTTTGATCAGACCCGATTTAACCATCTAGGCTGATGAGCGCAATAAAGACGAGACAGCAGGTCATTAAATAAGACTCTTAGCATAATGAATGTTTTAAATGCAGACGGAAACTGTGAGGAAACATTTGACGTAGACGTTCAAACTCTAAGGCACGCAGCTACACTGACGGGGGGGGGGGGGGGGGATCACTGTGAGAAAGCAGGACGTGAAAGTGGAGTAATCGATTTTCTGATCATCTAAGCAAAAGGGATTCTGTTTCCTTCATTAATTAATTAATAGACATAACAAATTAAGATTAACTGGTCTGAAATTCTACAAACAGAAGCTGAATGTGGCTTCTGCTCTGATTCACTCACTCTTTCACACACTTCTACACCATCATCTTTTTCTACAGATGGTTTTACAGAGAGCAAAGCGGTTCGCGTTAGTCGCCTGCATACGCATCTATATTTACATACTGTCGAAAGTAAATACGGACATGTGCGACAGTTGCAAGCAAACTCTAAATGGATAGCAGCGCCGCCGTGGATTCACCGTGAAAATGCACAAAAGAAACATCGTTCCCGACAACATATTTGGTTCTTAAACAATAGGAGGAAAACCCTTCACACGTACTTCGGCCCTGTCCTGCTTCATTGTTCCTCTTGTTTGTTTCCTCCATCTCTGGTCTCTGCTACATCCATTCATCCATTGTTTTTTTTTCTCTTTCAGTGTTTTGAATCTTTCCTTCATTGTTGGGGGCTCGGTCGTCCGTTATCGCCAGCAGACTGTGAGTGGAGAGAGAAGAGAACAAGATGAGGGGAAGAAGAAGAAGACAGTACAGTGTGTAAGGGAAGGAAGAGGTAATTAATGAGGAGGGAGACAGGCCGACGAGAGAGGAAGACTTCTAATGAGCAGAATGAAAGATATAAGTGAAAGGAAGAATGGAGTAAACGCACAATGGTTGTGGTTTCCTCATCTCAGCTCGAAGAAATGGACATATGCACAAACACACACAAACACCCGCACACCGGCGTGTCTTTAGGGAGTCTGAATACTCTAAACAAATAAATCCAGTGCAGAGACAGAGGGGGCGGGAACAAACAGTGAGAGGAGAAGTAGACGGCAGTGGTACTGCAGGTAAAAAAAACATCTATATTCTTACACTCTTTCACCAGATCAGAGATTTGGAGCGGGTGCTCACTCCTTTCCTCTTGTTGGCTGCTGCTGTCGTTGCATTGCGATGGCTTCTCTTGTGAGACTCCAGATAGAGCTGACACAAAAAAGAAAAAGAAGAAAATACATATGCGCTCATTATGCAGATACTTGCTCGTCTCTTTAGCAGTTTCACCGTATGTATTATAACAAAGCAATAAAAACGGAGATATTTCAACCATTTACTGATTTCTTAACATATTAAAATGAGCTGTGTTTGTTTGTTTGTTTTCAAATGGCAAAAAAGCCCTCACTCACATGTGGTGGTAGAGGTCTCTCTCTGTTTACAGCATGCTGCGCGCATTCTTTAAAGCAGTTATACCATATTTAGGACTTATTTATCTTTATGCAATATCTGATTCAGTTCTTCTGGCCAGTATCAGACTGATATGAATCTACACATCTCCAATTTAGAAAGAAAATAAGGCAAACAGTATATGGCAGCAGAACATTTGAGGTTTTTGTTTATTATGAAGCAGAAATTGAAATTTCAAATAAATATATAGATACCTTCTTTGCAAAAGCTCGTCCACACTGGTCACACGCATGGAGGGAGAAATTCTTGGTCACCCTGACCTCGGTGGAGGTCGTCCCCGTGTTGCTGCTCTCCGACTGTGCGTCGTGTCGCCGCGTGTGCGGCGCTTGGTTGCTGGGCGATGAGGTGGAGGTGGAGGTGGATGTGGAGGAGGAGGAGTTGCGTAGGTGCGTGTGTTTTTCACTGCGCCGGGTCAGCGGCGGGCTGGTGGGGCGATGCTGGTGGCTCTGCTGTCTCTCCTGCTTGCGGGTGACGGGAGGGGACGGCGTAAGCGGCAGCGGTGGGACGTCTTGCTGTTTTCGGGTGGCTGGGGCGGTAGGGGGTGCGGAGGACGAAGAGGAGGGGGTCGCCGAAGAGGAAGTCGGGGCCGCGGCGGAGCCTTCTTGTTTGCGTGTGACGGGTGGAGAAGGACAGGGGGACGATGAAGAGGTGGGACGTCCGTTGACTTCCTCCTTCACGCTGGCGCTTGTCCTCTTGTTGGGACTCGAGCTGTTGAGCACCGCCTCGGCGAGCCTCTTCACCGCCCGGCTCTCCAGTTTGGGCATGATCTTGGCGAGGTACGTGGACGACTTCTTGTGGACGACGGTCACGTGACGCAGGACGTCGCGCTTGCGCCGCGACTCGTAGCGACAGAGCGGGCAGCGGTAGAACTTGATGAAGATGTCGTTGCCGTCTGTGTGCAGCTCAATGTGCTTTGTCAAGTTCTGCCGTGAGCTGAACTGTCGCTTACACAGCTTACAGAACAGCTGCTTGAAGTCAAAGCCCACCGAGAGCTTGGGGATTTTGGTGGTGACGGCTCCGCTGCACACACCTCCCCCGCGTGAGGAGGACGACGAGGAGGACGACATGGTCTTTGGGCTCTGCGGTGCTTCCTCTTCCTTCACCTTCAAGGAGTTTTGAGCCACAGAAATACCTTTAGTCGTCCCAGTGCTGTCACTCGGAGACGGGGCAGAGCTGCTGTCACTATCCTCCTCCTCGTCATCGTCATCTGAAGGCTCTACTGCCTCCTCCTTCACTCGGATGCTGTTGCTTGGGCCTACGTTGGTGCTGCTGCTGCTGACAGACGGAGCTACTGGAGCCGCTGGAGCTGCTGGAGGTGCTGGAGGTGCTGGAGCCGCTGGAGCCGCTGGAGCAGCAGGGGGTTGTGTGGCAGCAGATCTGTTACTTTTTACACTGTATACTTTGTGGACAATACGCATGTGTCTCTTCAACATGAGCTGAAATACAGAGATAAAATTAAAAATTATAACATCTTTTAAAATGACATAAAGTACATCCATGCAAGTGTGTGCCCACAAATTCTGCTTTTGCATTTGGCTCATTTGAAAACCCAAAGACTAAAGCAACAGTTAACAGTTAAAACAGATAAAATAAAAAAAGTAACTAGAGGATGATGAGCTAGATGAGCTCTGAAATGCAACTAGTGACAAAAAACCAACCTGGGAGCTGTAATTCCTCTTGCAGAGCGTGCAGCGACACGAGACCGGGTTTGCCTGTGGAGTGGCAGGCGGCTGACTCTGAGGTTTGGCTTGGTTTTGGTTTGAAGATGCCGGTTTAGAGTTCAAAGTGGCGGACTTGGAATTTTGGCCACGTGTAGGCGAGGAACTGCTGCTCTTCTTGGGTGGCGTGGCCTCCACGGGCAGGGGCTGGCCCGGCCGCGGGGCCACGCCGGGCGAGTTGGTGTCCCTCCGCAGACCGCGGTGCACCTCGTCAAAGTGACGCCGCACGTTGGCTTTGGTAGCAAAGGATTTGAGGCACACTGGGCAGGATTTTCCGGTCGGTGTGCTGAGAGTCCTCGGCCGACCTTCAACATCAACAAGAATAATTATGATTTTTTTAAGTCAGTATAGTACTGAAAAGCAAAACTCAAACGTTTGTGTACCAGTTCCTCGTGACCAACCATTATATGCGAGTATAAAAGCTCTTTTCAGCATAGTTTCACCATCTTTCTCGTCAGTATGACGACTTATGTGATATCGGGTGTTAGATATGTGTTAGAATGTGTGACCATTTACCTTTGACCATAGAGAGCAGGCTTGTGGGTACTGTGCGTGTCTCGGTGAACTTCCGGAGCTCCTCGAGTTTGGTCTGGTGCATCTTGCGACAGTGACGCCTGATGCTGCGACGCGAGTTGAAGTCCTGACCACACAGACAGCACGAGATTGTCACGTCGTCGACCTGACGGAGGAGAGACAACAACGGATGGGTGAGAGACTGACGGACATCAACGTACGAGGCAATAAAGAAAACAAGGCTGATAAAAAAAGAGAATCGTGCGTCGTTTTCTCGTCCGGTCACCCACCCCGCTCGTGGAGCCCTCATCTTCTGGCTGTGGCGGCTCGTCTTTAGTTTCCTCCTCGCCCTCCCATCTCCTTTGTCCCTGGTTTTGTGCAGGGCTGCCGTGGCTCTCTGTTGCACCTCGCTGGTTCGCCTGGTCCCCGCTCTCCACTGCCTCTCCTTCCCATGCTACTGGACTCTGTCTGGCACTGTAAAGGACATAGATGGTGTATAAGAAGAGTTTGAAAGACAAACGTTTGGCTAAAGCACACTAAACTTCACAAATGATAAGCTCATTATACCACTGACCTGGCTGTGCGTGATGGATATCTTGTTAGCTCATCCTCTGTGCTAAGGTACTGGAACACGGCCTTGGTAGTGGTCTGAATAGGCTCCAATCGGACGACAAAGTCCGGTCGCTCGGCTCTGGGATATATGGCGTCCAGTAAATCCTTCATGGCTGCACTCTGCCTGTCCTCCCCAGAAGAACCTAGTGAAAAATAACAAACAAACAAACATTTTATCTTTCAAAGAAACATAAAGTACCGGTAACCTCAATTATGTTGAGTCCCACATCCAGAAAGCAATATTATATTTTCTGTTCAGTTCATGTTTTGAGTTATCTTTTTGGCTGCTGAGAATTCAGTCCATTTAAACTGGCAAATTCGGTCCAGCTCGCATTTGTATGGATACTTGAACTCTGCATGTTGTCTGAGCTACTCATTGCTACTCAGTGTGTCCTTTGGACTGGATTTGATGACAAAAAAAACCCCTCAGTAAACAGCAATGCAACATCTTAGCAGTCATGTCATAGCGGTTGCCTGTTTTTTTTCCTTTTATCAGTTACTCAGCAGTGGTCTGGGTTTAAGGATTGAAGTTTTCCCTTAAAAGTATGAAATATTTAGAAAATACAAGGTTAATCCTTCTATTAACAGAGCGACAAAACATTTTTCTTCTATTTTTCTGCTCTGGTTCATCACAACATGAGCTTTTTTGACTGTATTTGTCCAATGTTAGGCCTGGTTTGTGAACATTTAGTATTTCAAAAACATGTACGCGTACATTAAAAAAAGACATTTATCAACATCTCAGCCGGTAACTGACTCTTGATTGAGAAAAATGAAGTCACTGACACAAGAAACAACTTAATTAAGACCACAAGCAGATGTGAAGGGGATTGTGATATTGTGCTTTTTCAGAAGCGATCATTACAGAGGATGAAAGTGAGCAGAATATGAAGACATTGATTCCTCCTTTAGTGGTAGGAGAACAAAGGAGAGTCAGGTAACCTAGAATTACAGGACATCTGCTAGCCTTCATCCTCGCAGAGTCCCCGACCATTTCCAAGCAGCAATAAAGACATGAACACATACTGCGACAGATAAAACACAAATGGCCCAAGATCAACAGCAGCTTCCGTTGCAACGTGAGGGAAGAGCAGAGTGGGAAACTGCACTTTCTGTGAGAGGACTGATTGATGGACTGGAGATGTCACAGTGTGCATGTGATTTCATGTGTGAATGTTTTGTGTGAAGGGAAGAATGGGGTCTGCATACAGAGAAAAGAGGTAAGAGGAGAGGAATAAGTAGGAGACAGATGATGTGCAAGATAAAATAGAAACCCCGGAGTGAAAGAATATGAAGTCAAATGGAGAAACACCTCAGGAAGGTTTAGATTAATCAGTGATTCTGTGCAAAGGTCAGCCCCTGCCTGGGTTTTATACTTTCTATATCCACGTGACATAAATGTCTTCATTCCCCCTCATTTCCACAGTGGTTTGCATACACCAGACCCTACAACTCCAGTCACAAAGGCTGTATTATACCATAAGGAGCTGATTATGACACAGTGTAGTTGGTGGCGTGATCTTGTTTTGGTCAAAAGGGACAACAAAGAATATGACAACCGTGCACACTTGCTAGGTTACTGTAACGGAATGTGAAATTGAGCACAAATGTGTGGAACGCTAGACTGACATGAACAGGACCGCAGGCATGTACACACACCTGTGAAAATGTGAAGCAGCTCTCCACCAGTTTTACTTTAGTTTAGTCTACGGGCGTTTGTGTGTTTTGTTTTGTTTTGTTGTTTTTTATCTTTCATGTGTTTCTGCTTTGATTTCAGGACTTTAAAGAGCAGGGCTGTGGTTAGAAACATGTGTGCTGATGCTAGTACGCGGCATTACTGACCGTCTGGATCGGGCAGCCGCGACAGGCAGTAGTACTCTTTGTGCGTGATGAGGTTGGGCAGGCCGCGGAACAGACTGCGGCACATTCTGCACTCAAAAATGGTGTCCACCTCTTTCAGCAGCATGTGCCTCAGCTGACTGGTGCCTGCGGGACAAAGATAAGCAGCGATGATAAGCAAGGACATATAACATGTACCTACAGGATACTGTAAAATGTCATTAAACTCCTCATTATGGAAATGTTACAAAGAAGCCTTGAGAAAGGGAGCGTTTGCATCACCTTGCTGTCATGTTCCACTTAGCAATACTGATGACCTGATGGCTCCAGGCTACCTTGGCTTTTTGAAGGCATGTTCTTTCATTTAAATTAATTTAAATTTCTCACCCTCCGAGGCTTCTCTCCAACATACAAAAGAATCTACAGTACATAACAAATGGTGAGAGATTTGTCATTGCGGGGGTTCAGCAGTGGAGCAGAGCTGATCGTTTAAATCTGCCATAAAGTTGCTCAATCTCAGTAAAGTGTCTTTTAAGTAGAGGCAGCACTCTCACATGTACCACAGAAAAATAGAAAATACCAGTGCACAACATAACATTATGTCCCTGACTGGAGAAGCTCAGCTCGCTGGAGCTCTGGACGTCACGCTAAACTTAACACAGCTGGCTCGACGCGCGTGTAGTCATATATGCAATGAGACCAACGGGAGCAGTTAAAATAGCTGTGGTGCTTTTACATGCCTCCATGGCCACTATAGAACACAGGAATAAACAAATGTGCTGCAGTGTTAAGATAATGTAAATGCAAAGCAAGCATTTCTCCGTATTATTTTACATCTAAATAGCAATCAACCATGGAAGGGCAGTTTTTGTAAATCAGCTAAAAACATGCGATACTAGTGATGGACTGCTACTGACAGGCAATTCAGATTTTTGATAAATATTTTTTTCAATTTCTAACAGAGCAAAGAAAAATGTACACATAGGCAAAACCTTGCGAAATAACTTTTAAAACAAGTCACCGACCAATCCAACAGCCAAGCAGCCGTGAACTCAGTCATCACTTTCAAAAAGAAAGGAACAAAAAGTATGACGGGAAATAAAAAAGACACAGAGGAAAGAGGCACAGACACACACCTGAGCGGAAGCATTCGATTATCTGCTGAATCCCAGACTTTGAGGTGTGCAGAGGCTGCTGGAGCAGTGGAGGATCTCCTGGCTCAGTACAGACACCTAGAGATGGGAAAGAGAGCCGGCATATAATTACATTAGAGCGGGAACATCTCTGAGAAACACAGCATCACATGGGGAATTCCAAGGACCTGCAAAGCTGGGTGCTTAAAGGGGTACGCACAATCAGAGTTGGACAATAAGGTCAGTATGAGACAGGGATTCATGCTGACCTAATTACCTTGTTGCACACGCACACACACAGAGATTCATCGCCTTTTCCTTTTCTTAACTGTATCAAAGATGTGAAGAGAAACAAAATCAAATCTGTGATGTTTCTTCAGGCGACTGAAGCTAAACGGAGGGGTCTGTTGAGCATCACGTCCGGCAAGTGATGCAGTCTGATTCAGTTATGTCGTGTCGTTTTTTTGCATTTGAGATTTACCAGAATAACTGATCCTTACTGTCCCAGTTTTTGGCAGCCTGCTGTTGAGGCGTCTCGCACAGCGGGATCAGCAACTAAACAGGCGGAAATTCTTTAACTGGTCGACAGAGGGACGTCAAACTCTGGGTGACAGCGGGAATCCAGTGGGAAGAACACAAACTGTGGCGTTTTTTTAAAAGATATCGTGCATTACTACAAAGAGAGGACTCAAGGCTGTGTGTTTCTCTTTTTTTAATTAACAATGTTAAAACACAGAAGTGTTTACTGTGTCACACTCTTTTTTTTCCTTTACTGGCAGTCTATGCTGAATCTTGCCACGATGATGACTTCACACTATGACATGACAAAGCTATTGCCATCTGGCCCTACGCGTCCCACGGTGTAGTCCGAGCAGGATTTAGTGTTCCAAACTGTACTACTGTGGTGAGCTGAAGTCGCCCTGTACCACTTTGTGGAAACACAGCTTTGGAAAAGTCACAGTGTGGTGTGACAGAGGCGGGTTGATGGCAGATTGTTGTGCTCAGTCCAACAGTGGTCAGAGCCGGCATCACATCCGATATTTGAGTTTGGGTGTCACAAGGAACTATTTAATCAGGAGTATAGAAGGGAGAAAAAAATGGTGTTGTTTACTTTGATTGTCTTATTTTGGACTAATCTTGTATGTCTAATTTTGTTTTGTATACTGATCTCACGCAAATACTTTAGTTGACCTCAACCACCAAAGGCTGCAGGCTGAGCTGGAAAAGGGCAATCCTGATGACAACAGGGATTTAATGTTGTGTTTGATAAGCCACACCCACTGACACTTTATTTACTTACTTTATTTACTATACGTATATTAAGTCTGAAATAAACAGCACTACTCAGATCGGACTTATACAAAATAAAAAATGGCATCATGTTATTTTCATCCAAACCTTTCACCACTAGGAATAAAATACTGCATATAACAGATTCATAAAGAAAATATATAATAAAAGACCAAAACCCGAAGCACATTTTTTACTTTGAAAATAAAAATATAAGCTAAGTATGCCATTAGGGTGTTCTTTTTATTCATTGATCTCTGCCAAAGACCTTTACTTTTCCTTTGTATAAAACATTAAATATAAAATAACAGGAGGGGTCTTCGGTTCTTACATTATTGATGCAAGCAGAAGATGTGATCTGCCTGCGAGATGAATTGCAGGAAAGTAAAGAGCCCTCATTTTACCCGATTTCTTTTTACTTTAACAACTTGGTTTTTATATCAGCACTGTGAAAAAACACAGCGCATATTTCATAGAAATGGGAATTAAAGAAGAAAGGAGAGGTAGGCAGCCTAAAGAGGGAAGCCAATTGCCCCCACAAACGTCGCCGCACGCCCTGTAATCACCTCAAACTTTTATGTCTGCCATTATACTGATGTGAAAGAAGGTAAGATCATTTCTTTTTTTGTTAAACTCCAAAGAAAACACCGTCAGTGTGACAAAGCTGTGACAAATGCGTATGGTTTGTTCCGCGCTGAGGCGCTCACTTCAATTACAGCCACCGCAAAATACAATTTATTTTATTCAAGATGTAATATTCTCAGAGTAAAATGCCATGTTTTCATAATTTTACGACAACATGTGGTGATCATTGCTTATTTAGTTTTTTAACCAAACACATTTTTGCTTTGCTTTGTTATTCCCAAGTTCTAGTGACGCCTGGTCAGAAAACAAGACGAGAAGTTGAGACCTTGTGTGTTTTAAGCTCCACTGGCCCCAAACATGCTTGAATGCACCATCACAAGAGACACCCTGCTGCACGGTTATCAGTGCAACATTGCCAGTTCGTGTGTGTCTGCGTGAAGGTGAGTGAGAGACAGACGGAAGACAAAATGCTTAGCAGACAGACGGACACACCCAGCGAGAGACAGACAAAAGGGGGGGCTAGACATGTGAATGACACCCGTGTAAGAGGTTTTGACAGAGAGTGAGATTGAGATTACGTTTTAATGTGTGATAGAATCCGTTTTCCTCGTGCCCATCCCCCGACGGCTCTCCCAGGCTAACGGCTACAATCCCAGTAGGGAAAGTCAGTGACCCTCCGACCTTCACACCCTCCCTCGCAAGAGGGGTCAGAGGTCATCCAATCAAAAACGTCAGTCTAAGGCAAACGACTTCTTTTGACTGTGAGTGGTGCTACTATGTTCAAAAGTTAGAAATGAACTGACAACATTGAAATTTTCCAACTTCTTCAGGTCTCTTTTTAAAAGGAGAACGTAGATAGAAGCCACAAAGACCGAAGAGGCAGAGATGAATTTGAGCAGCAGAGTAAATAAGAAAGGTTAGAAAGAGAAAACGCACACAATGGCAGCTTTGTAGTACATTTTAACATCCAATTACAACGACTGCTGGGCTGTCATGTGAGCCGATCTCAACATGTGGTTTCATTAAGGACAGTCATTCAAAACAAAACAGAAATAATCAGAATTTACTTAAAAAATATCTTTGATTTTTTTTTTCTTCTTCTATTGATTTTGTCAATATAATCTGAATCTGAAAAACACCAGTAAGTATAAATCATAAAGGAATTTCTTGAGGTTAGGGGTTAATGATGATTGCCCTTTATTGAATTGAGTCAGTACAAGGGGCAGTTTTCTGAAGACAAATTAAGACCAATTTCCTATTGCATTAATGAGCCTGCTCTAAATTCAATGGTTATACAAAAGTTTGATAGTCTAGACTAACCAGTGAACAAGAGGGCCACATGTGATTGGATCTGGATTTCACCCAGTCTCAAATAAACCAGTTGTCTGTGTGACTTGGTTTGTCTACCACCATTAAAGGGGGAGAGTTTAAACTGCACAGGGTCAGAGGACGTCAGCTCAGAAGGTGACGGTTAATGCGTCCTGAGGAGAGATTGTGTTCATGCATGCCCGGGAATGTGACCACACGCGTCTCTAAACCACCTCCAAATGTGTTGTTTTGGTGATCTTGTGCTGATCTGAGGAAGCATGCAGGATGCACTGGGTGTGTTTCGACCTGGACACAGCACTGTCCACATGTGGTCGGTTTGCCTTAGGATGGAAGATTTGAACGGGGGGGGGGGGCATAATTTAAAGTTCATAAAAAGGCTCTTGCAGTGAAGCTACAACAGAGACCTGACAGCTGGCAGCTGGCAGCTGACGGCTTTAGCCTGTAGGTCTGGACTTGTTTAAATGCACTTATTGTAAGTCGCTTTGGATAAAAGCGTCTGCTAAATGACATGTAATGTAATGTAATGTAATGGACTTTGACCATTTAGTTGTATTTTAGAGACACTGCCTTCAACTTTTGTGCTCATGCTTCTGAAATTTTCAGTAGGAAGCAACTGCTGCAACTGATGGAAAAGTGAAACCCTGCTGTTCGTGGATGAATAAAAACAGCAGGTGGTTCAAAAGGGAGAAATATGTACTGACCTGTGTTATGACTATAGTTGCTGGCACTGGTCTGCTGAAGCTGCTCCTCAGTCTGGCAGCTCTGGTCTCTGGTCTCAGTGGTGGTGCCCCCATGGTGATCGGGCTCAGGTAGCAGAGGGGGAATGGGTTTCCACAGACGCTTGGCCTGGGCTGCAGAGTCTTGAAAGTCCATCGGCATTTCCGTCTGGTCCCCGTTCTCGGACTGAGCAGTTGTCCGGAGTTGGGCTTGGTCTGAGGACTGGTCTCCTCCTTGGGGCTGCTCTTGTGTTGCATGCTGAGTCTCTGAGTGGAACTGGTCATCCTCCATCTCTGCCTGACCACCACTCTGCGGGAGCAAAACCATTAATATAGCATTGGCTACAGAAACAGGACAACAAAACGGCTGCCGGGAAATAAATATCAACATAGGAAAGACATTACTCCGATTGTTATGTAAATGTTATGTTGTGTCATTTAGATGTAGAATTTTTCAATTACCCCCTTTTTTAAGAAAAGGACACAGTTCCCCACTGATAAATAAAAATGTAATGGCTAATAATTATCAATAGAAAGAAAAAAGGTTGCGTCCTCATTTAAAAATAAGGATAATTTCATAAGGGGGCGTGTTGCTGCCATGTCTCCTGAGCATGCAGAGACATTGCAGAGGGACATTAACCTTGTCCAGCGCAGCCACCCTTCAGCAGATACGTGACCCCACATCAGCACTTTAGTGTTTACACTTTTCATCCGTTTGTGCAGAGTGTGATTTGAGAGGACTTGTGTCTCTTGTTCAGACCTATTTGTTTCTCTAAGTCCCCAATCTATTCTCCTCTGCCACCCACCAATATATCCTAATTTGCTCTGTCTATGTCAGACTCACTCCTTGTGTCCCCTCCTGCCCTTGAGGAGGGATAAACGACTTCAGCGCTCAGGACAAGTGGGCCACTTGGAAACCATGTGAGCCCCATCCGTACAACACAAACAAACACGATGCATACCATGGCATAAACAAATATACATGCTCAATGAAGCCGTATGATCAGTGCAACACACATACACATAACCTGTAACAACCAGTGAAATGGTTTTAACTGAAACGAGTGACTAATGGTCCTGTGCGTAACCTCACTGAAAACATGTTTCTTTGTCAAGAAAAGACGCAAAAAATCATTTATAAATCACTGTTAATAAATGACAATTTTTGGAAATCAGTGCAGCTGATGTCGTTTTATTTTTGGTCGATAAATGTGGCCGATTCTGTATATTTCTGCATATTTAAAATAGAAAATAATAAAATAATACTTAAATATTGAATACTCAAATCAAGTAATCAAAAACTAAACGTATGACAGCTTCTTAGAACATGTGTACATTTGTATTATCCAAGAAACAACTAATTTTCACTTAATATAAAGTGGAGTGGCTACAAATTTCAGTTTCATGTGCTCATTGAAAGCATAGTGTATGTTAACCTAGAACAAAGAACAATGGTATGTGGGTGCTGGAGTTCTCACACACACAGAATTGTTTTCCACACTCCGACAGTGAATATGAGACAAACTGGACAACAACATCAAGGCATTCTTGTCTTTTTTGTTGTTTTTTGTTCAGTACCTGTCTGCGGCGACAGTGAGAGCTCTTCCTCCCAGACGACTTCTGGACCTTCACCATGATGCCAAGACTGGCTGCTGCGCCACGCGTTCACTACCAGCTCACACCTGTAACCTGCAACAACAGCCCACATAAGCCTCACACACAGGACTGCACTCACTGTGTTATTAAGACACACAAGGCTTGTTTACATCTGTAGCAAAGCATTGTTTATCAGATTTCATAGACATGAGAAATGACAGAGGTAGAGCATAAGGCACCAGTGCAAGATCCTGCTCTCGGATCCCCTTGATTCAGCCGTTGACATCCGCAAAAGAAAACAAAATGACCCTCGAAAATTGACAAGTAAATGTGCAAGTCAGAGGAAAACCACAAAACAGACAAGTACATTTGCATGTTGGTGAGCAAGTACTTCATATTATTTGGGATAAGCTGATACAAATCACTGGGTAGGGTATCAGTAAAATGTCTGCCACACTGCACAAATTATGTCAGCTCTGTGGAATTATCTTAAGACGCTGAAACGACTTCAATAATAAACAGTGCATCATTTCACTGTGTGATGTTGTGGCTCGTTTATTTTATTATTTGTCTATTTTCCTCTAAGTGGGCTCATTTTCCAAAAGACTCCATTCTATTTAAACTGAATTCTTCTTGCAATCAGCAGAGGGAACCCCTAATGGCTAGTCACTATATTATTATTTCCTGGTTGGCAGGAAAACCCGGGAAAAAATTTATGTTTTCTTTTAAAAATGTCATCTATGATTGATACCCCAGGTTGTGATATGAAAACAAGACAAAAAGGTGCTATCAAGCCATTCCTGATCACAACACTGGCACGCAACACTGTAATTAATGTACAAGTAGGCAATAAGAACATTATTTTTAGATATTTCTTTTACTCTGCTCGCCTCACATGTTTCAATTTACAAATACAAAAAGTAACTAATTAAAAAGATGCTGCTAATTATTCATCACACATCCACTAGAACACTGCCAACATATAAAACCCACAGGACATTTCGACACTGATATTTCTAGTTAAAACATGTATAATGCATTACGAGGCACGCGGCACACATCTCACCCGCTGTGAAGTGCTTAGAAACCATCAGGCCACAAAAGGATATCTAAATATAACACACACAACCACATATTTTAAGGTCATGTAAACGCTTCTCTCAATGTCTAATTTGGTTCCTGGTCCATATTTGCTGGCAGGACAATTCGACTAATGTTAGATGCACTATTATTCTGCATTACACACGCACTGTCTCTGTGTGCATTCATAATGAATACCTTAATGGGTATATAGAGCAGCTTAGAGTGAACAGGAGCACTGTTGTTGCACATACACCACTTTCCATTTTTCTTTTCTCTGGAACTGTATGCAAACAAGTGTTACGGTTAACACACAACACATACAGTATATACACAGCACCAAGTCCATGAAGCTTCCTCATTACAGTTCCACGGACACAGTCTTGATATGATGAGCCAGTGCACATGCATCACTGTTGATGAGGACACTTAACTAAAAGCATGTGCCCTGTCTCATGTTTTATGTATACTATAGCATTGATGATGAAATAACATTTTGTTGGTGCCCTCTAGTGGCCGTCTAAGATAGACATTTTTGATCAGATAGACTGGGCCGCAGCCACCTGACACCTCATCCGAGCACATTTCCACTGGCTTGGCAGAACATGTATGAGCAGAACTGTGGCATGCTGAGCTGCCGTCATTTTTTTTATGATTCCCCGTCTTTTGTGATACCTGTGATTGCAGACTTGTGACAGGTGCCAGAGACAGGTGCTGGGGATGACACGCTGTGGAGATTTGGAGCAAGCACACAGCAAAACAACGGGGACTGAATAAGAGAAAGGGAAATAATTGATTTTTGATTAGAATAAATATAGGAATCAGGAAATTTGACAGAAAAGGAAAGAATGACTCACAATTTCCTTTGCAGAGGTTTAACCTTCACCTTCTGTTAAGTGCTTTAATACTGACAGTGACAAATAAGTGTGACTGTGATCTCAACACCTCCATCATAGCCGTTGCTGTCCTTTGTATTTCGACTAATGCTCCAGCAGAGGGAGACAAAGCTTCCACTCATCAAAGCACATGTTTTTTTAGTTGAAAAGTTGTTGTTGTCTTTTGGGTGATGTCTCCAAACGACAGGTCATGAAATAACAGCAACAAACAAAATAGACAACAGCACACGAGTGGGTTACCCCAACACAACACACGCACTACTGGAACACAAAACCGGGTAATATTTCACAACTTCACCAAATTATCTGCCAGGTCAGACTGCTCTATTGATCGGAAAATGTAGAACTTTGCAATGTGACAGCTGTGTAAATCATGTTATCACACAGGTATGAAACTACACACAAAGCCATCACTGTAATTAGAGGCAGCTTTGAAGGAAATTTAAAGCAAACCCACCTGAATTCTGTGATCCCTGAGTGAGAACTAAACAATGGTGAAGAAGATTTGTTTCATCTAGATGTTTTAATTTCTGGGGCATATTTAAATCACAGTGGCAAATGATTTAACTATCACAACAAATGCACCATATAGCAATATCAATCGTATTGAAACAACAATACGTGTTGCATAGAAAGGAAAGCCAGGTGTAGCCATTTTTCCTAAGTGCATGATAAAACAAATAAAACATGTGAGCCACTATTTTGACATTAAACCATAAAAACAGGACATTATACGATTTAAAGCACCAGATTCGGGTTGCGATCGCACTTTAAAGTGCACAGTTTGTTCCCAGAGATTTTCTGTCTTCTAAAGTCAGATTAACCATGACCCTCATGTGGAGGATAAAGCGGTAGACAATGAACGAATGAATTTGCAAATAAAGTCAGATTAGGGACAATTCTGTCCCTCTTTATTTAGCACAGAGAGGTTAAAGTAGAAGCTAGAGTAGATTTACCTTTGAGGACAGTAACATTATGTCACATGTATTTTACGCAGGCTTCTCTGCGGCCTCCTAACAACAGGTGCAGGAAAAACAGAGAGCATCTATGAATTAGAGGAAGACACAGGTGAGATGCTGCCGGTGCAGTATAAACTGGACCCTTTATAACTCATTTCTTGACTCAGGTGTTGTCTGTTGAGATTAACTGTTTTTACAATAGTTAATTTCAAACAGCGCTGTTAGATTGAACATTATTTATACTCGCGCAAAATTAAAAGCAGGCATAATGATGCATTATGCACCGTCCCAGGTTCTATTTATATCAGAGAGGGGAGATTAACACTAGTCATTACCCATAACAGGAAATCTGGATCCTACCAACAAAGTAATGGAACGGTTTCATTTAAAGACAGTGATTTAATTTTTGTTGATATAATACTTAAAGTCATTAATTATCAAAATCAATTGGACCTTTTTTTTAACTCTTCTGTCGAAGCAAATCTGTCAATTAAGTCTCTCCACAGTCTATACAAATACATAACGGCCATAGCTATGGATGTGAGACTCTGTGAGGCCCTGACGACTTGTTGAATGTGTTTCACCTAATGCATGCTGGGATGCAATCTGGAATTCTGAATGGGAATAAAATGTAATGTGTGGGTGAGTAATTTCAGAAATTAGTTTTACACAGGAAAACTATGAAAAAAATAGCTTTATCTTGAGATTTTGAGACGCATTTAAGTGCACCATGGCATCTAGAAGATTACAAATCACAACTCCAAAAAAAAAAAAACTACCCCTAGTCTAATTACATTGTGAGGAGTGTTTCATTAAAACTTGACAAGCAGCAGTCTGCTGGAGCTGACCCAGGCTTTAAAACCCCTGTGTGGACAATTGTCTGAGAACATATAAGGTACACCACTTCCTTAACTCACTTTTAAAAAGGGTCTCTGTACACTGCCGATGTTTAAAATAAATATTATCCAGCCACAAGTGTGGTTACAATACACTCCCTCACTAACATGAGGGATTCTCCCGTTTCTGTGCAAGTATTGACTCCCATTCTGACTCAGGCAATCATAGAGAAGGTGTCCTGGGAATTCAAGGATAGAAGTTAATAAACAACTGTTGTTGAGAGGAACACTGGAACAATTGATGAATACTGCAGAAAATGAATACAAGCCTCTTTTTAACAAATATAAAGGTGAGGAAACACCAAAATGCCGTGGGGGGCATCTGTGGAAAACAAAATCTGAGAATCCCCAAAACAAATTATTTATGGCTACAACTAAAAAAGTCAGTCATTATCTTCTCCCTCTGATACAGCCCCCGAGGCCACTGCCAGATAACTGAACCAGCTTCATGAAGCCACATTTTACCAGACATACAAATTCTCAAAGTCCTGAAACTATTTTCAAAGACATGTCATTTTCAGTTAAAAAAAAAAAAACAACAAGCTGACATCAATTTCTCAGAAATTTCAAATTTCATCTCACAGAATAATCCACAGTAAACTAATTCTGTTCAGGCAAACCAAAAATAGATTTCATAAAATGTTTCCCATTTGATAACCTGTCTTCTTTAGGAAAATAACTTTTCTTTTAGAGGGAACAAATGTCAGAAATCCAATTCAGAAGAGCTGAACTTTCACTTTTGGGAAACGTCACATTCTTTGCTGTCTATAATAAGTAAACACTCCCTTGTGTATCATCCTATAATAGCGTGAATATGGAGTATTTACAGTATGTATATGTCAAAATGTCTGCATATAATGAGTGACGGCAGTTCCTGCCTCCTCATAGTGATTTCCAATGGCTGCATAGATGCGGTCTGACAGGACTTCCTCTTAATAGAGGGACTCCACACACTAAGATTGTGCTGACTGCTCACGGACAAACCAGCGATGCACTTGACCACATGAGAGGATCAGAACAGAACAATAATGTGGCCTAGTGACAGAGTCCCCAGTTCTTCAAATAAACCTTTTTGTAAGAATTTCCCTGCACAGTATTCTTGGAGATAGAGCTGCATTTGCTGGTGTAGAATGTTACATACTCGACTGAGACGTATACAAAGATGCAGGTGCAAAGTTCGGCTCAACATTTAAAACACATGCTTCAGGCAAACAAAGATCAGGACGTTTAGCTGCAATGTTGCATGTCCATAACTCAATCTCATCTAACCTGCCAGGCAAAATGAAAAGCACCCAATTACGAAAGTTGAGTGTTTGAATAAAAGTTCGTTTAACAGGACTGATGTTTGGCTTCCTGACTCGTGCGAGTGCCAAACACAAGTCAAACAACACTCGAGAATGTTAAACATGCTTGACATACAGTAGCTAATTGGTGCATTTTGGCTGCTGTAAAAATAAATGAAGTATAAATAAAAATGGGGAGGAGCAAATCACGTAAGGAATTTCATTAGTAGCACAACCTGCAACTGTGACGCACCATGTTCTCACATTATTTCACATAGAAATACAACAGCCGGTTCTCAGTGTAACTATGTCATATGACTATACCAGGAAACTCCCAGACTGTTACTCCTTGCAACAACACACAATTCTCTGCAGAGATTTATCTACACATGGGAGAAGACGCACGTGCACACACACACATCCACATTTCTCTAACATACAGAAACAGAGTTCCGTCTCCTTGACAACATCACTTGGGTTTTGTCTATATTTTGTTGCTCATTAAAGTTTACTGTGCTTAAAAAAACAACGTTTTCATAGCTGCAATAAGTGCCGCGTGTTTTATCAACAATCACTTGCATCACCCAGTTAAATCTACACGGTGGGTAAACAAGAGTTGGATGGATGAGTGCCAAAAAAGAAAATTACCATTGAATCTGAAAGTGATGTAGACACAGACAGTGGGCATTTCCAGGCCAAATGTGGAAGTGCAGCATGTGATTATTTAAAATTAAATCTCTAAAATGACATACAACACATAAAAAAAGAGAAAGCAACGGATCACTTCCTGGTTTGCAGGTAGTTATCTAGCTAGTTGACTAAATTATTGACACTGATTTTGTTGCCTTTTTTAACGACTGGCAGGCAGGTTAATGGTTTTGTTGACAGACTTCACTTGCGCATTCACCTGATGAGCTGACGCGGTGACTGAACACAACGATGTGTCATTACACAGACTGTAATAAATATGCTGACTTGAACTGTTGCAACCGCTCTGGTCAGAACTAATAAAAACCTAGGAAAACGTAATCAAGGACAGGAGCGAGGCAGAATTTGAATGTTGTTGTTTTACAAGGGAAATAATATAATAACGTCAGGTTTCTGTAACCCCAATCCACGCGAGAAGAAATAACTAAAAAACTTCAAATAAGAAGATTCGGTCCGCTTCAGTCCACCTCTGTTTTTATTTTAGTTCCTTATAACCTACTTTTTTCCTCTTTTTTTCTATGCTCATGTCCTAGATATCCATTCATATTTCTCCTCAAGGTTGGACTGGCCATTACCACTGTAAGAGTTACTTGTGCAATGAAGGTTGTTAGGGATGGGCTGAACCTGATCTGATTATTTCACTTTCAAAAACACGGGGTGAACCAGGTTCTTGTCAAAACCCAATGAAAAATATGTTTCCAATCAATCACGTACTAAAATAACAAGTTCAAAGCTGCACCAAGCTGTGCAGCAATTTGGGAACCTTAAATGAAGAAAATAAAAAATAATGGTCACAGTAGCCACAGGTCCACCTGCTGCCATCTGGACTAAATTTACACCTTGGGGAAGTCGTTTCCAAAAAGACTGAATCTGGATCCACAGATGGGTCGCCAAATAAATGAGCATAATTTCGCCCCAGTCTTTTAGTTAAAAAGTTAATATATACCAGTATAAACAATCAGATATCTAGTTAATGTCACCAAAAATGATTTATTTAACATGTACATTATGTTTTCAATAACACATTTATCTAATCAATTAATCAAACAAACACACACAACAGTATATCTCTTGAATATAACTGGGTCACTTATTCAAAATAAACATTAGGTGTTTTAATAAAAAAGGCAGTAAAAAGAGTCAGAAACTTTACATTACTGCACAAATTCGGTCATGATTTATACTGTGAATTGTGGTGTGATGGTTTAAAAGAGGGTACCTAATAAAAAAAAGTAAAAAAAAAAGTTTGGGGATAAGAGTCTTTTTTTATCACCGTTCTATTTAAGTACAGGAAGAGGACACACCAAATCCAAATTAAACTAACAAGTATATGATGTGGAGGATAATTTTCCTCAGTATCAACATAACAAATGCTGTATACACTGTGCAAATACACAGTACATAAACACAACATATCATTTTATATTTGCCCTTCAATTTGTTAAATGTGTCTCTGTTTAGTTGTTTTTCTGTCCATAAAAGGTTTAATCTCACAATGAACTGGTTTGTTCAACTTTCCTTCAGGACCAAAAGTCAATCTTTAACTATCTGACATGTTATTGTGATAATTACAGCTATCGACTGTTCATGAAACTGACACTTTTCATCACGTTATCTTTTTGGCAGCATCAACCATGCCCTACATATAACATATATAAGCTAAATACAACTAAGCCGATACATGATTAATCCTCGCGATGTCGCCTCGGACTGATTTTGACGTCTGTAAATATGAGCTTCCTGAACTCCAGTGGGTGAAACTAACCCATGTGCCCAAAAGCGCAACAGCGACAAAATCCAACGTTCGTGGATAAAACGCCCTGTGCTTATCTCCAAACCACAAACGCGTATAGCGCTCTGTCCGTGCAACAAACACGACGCGAGTGTCCAACCAATGTTCGAACCATAATCGTGCCTCACTCTCTGCGCTGTTAATAAAAGCTTTACGGTCACATCATCATCACAGTCCGGTGGAAAGACATTAATCCACGCGTGAGCGACTCCACAGTGGCCACATGGACCGAGCACCATGAGGGACGCCAGGACGGATAAACTCCTCTCCCCGTGGCCTGTAGAGAACCTTCGGCAGGTTTAACCAGACTGTGTGTGTGTGTTCGCATCCACTTACGCATCCCTGGCAGTGAGCTGGAAACGCAACCATCCCGAATAAGCGAGGCGGTCTTCCGCGTTTGACACACGGAATCCCAAGTCGGTGCACTACAGGAGAGTGGAAGCGCACGGCGATTGTTGCCGCCCGAGTCCCTGTCTATTGGTTCCCTTTCAGCTGGGGCAGCGTCAGCACACACACACATACACACAGTCTCCATTTGCAACTCCATCGCCCCCCATGGGCGTGCGAGGCCGCGGGCTGTGACGCAAATGGCACTGGGTGATTTGCAAATGACATATCTACCCAATTCAGTGCCGTCGCGACAGAAACGGGTCCATTTCAGATATTACACACGTAATGATCCATCCGATGGTGGGTGACGGGTAAATAAAGGCTGATGAGCAGTTTGCTCTGCGAGGATGCGGTTGCATAACTCAGGAAACTTAATACAAATGTGCACGGAGTCAGTGATGTGCTGTATCCGTGGCTGATGTTTGTTTGTTGTTTCGATTTGATCGTAACGGCCTGCACCGTGACGCTCGGCGCACCATCGGTGCTCGACTTTTGGCCAAAGGAGGAACCAAACAGAGCGAATGTGCAGCAGGAGCAGAGTGGCCTCGCTGTGGTGGATGTGTGGTGGCCAGTGCTAGGACGCATGCACGTCGCTGACGGGGAGAGACAGGACAGCCAGAGAGAGTGGGACTTAAGGACCGCATTCACAGACCATAAAAGGGCCCACATGAATACTATTGTGCTCTTTTATCCAAGACTCCCCAACTATTTACAAAAGGTTGGCCAACACACACAAAAAAATATCGCGGCGAAATGGTGGCGGCGGTTACAGCAGCTGCCACTGTGCTCTCTGCGCAAAGCAGCAACACAATCATTGCGCAGCGCCGGACTTCCCCAGTTTTGTGCAAACTATGTGGTTCGTCCAAAAGACTTTTGTTTATTATTTTTATCTCATTCAGCCTACCTCGTCTGGCAAAGGCAGCGAACCAGCGCGCAGGGCAGTCGCCGTTCTCATGGCACGATTTGCATCGCCCCCATTATCCCCGAAAATCTCCTTTTACACGGTTATATTGTCAGACTAAAACGCCACTATTTTGAGCAACAAAGGGACAGCTTAACGTGATCAAAGGAAACGCTAAGTATAAAGTGCACCTTTCAAGCTGTAACAGAGAGGCCCCTCGCAACGATTGCAGCGTGGAAGTGGAGTGCGGCGTAAAAACGAGCTAACCCGAATAAAATACACACAAAGACAAGGTGCAGCACACCCATAAATGCGTCCATCACCACTCTGGTAATAACATTAAACCATCCCCGGTCATCTAGATTAGCCTAAAGCCGCGGAAGATGGCATTATTGTGAATGTAAAACGCTGCGTTTTGCGGCTCCGTGCCACCTTTTCCAAGAAGCAGCTTGGCGCACAGGACCGGTGACCCTTCCATCTTTGCGCGTCCTTCTACCGAGCGAAATCGCCAACTATCTCATATTTGGTAATTTACTGTTGAATACAACACGTTGCAGTAAGCGATTTGATCTTAAGGGGCCTAAACGCCACACGGAAAGGCTGCTACAAGTCTCTGAAACTATTCCTCTCCCCACCGCGGCCAAGCAGAAACAAGAGGGCGATGACGCCATTTTCTGCAAAAACAACCATGCTCGTGAAGCCAGAGCGAAGGTGGTTTCGTCCGCTCCGCAGCCATCCAGCCGCACCAAAACGCTTTAAAATCAGGTCCTTACCTTGGATCTCGTTGATGGGTGGTGGAATCGTGTGTTTAAAGGGGCTTAACTGCAAACCCGAGGCTACTTCGTGTCCGGTGATCGTTTATTTCGCCTCCCAGCGTCCCCGGTTCACTCTGAACAAGTTCCTCTGCGAACCGCTGTCTTTGTGCACCCAGAGGAGACTCAGCATTAAACCAGGCTCTGCGCAAAGGTGCACCCGCTATGTCCAATTCTAGCTGAAAATGCCGTCAATCAATGGCGACATCGCGAGAAAGGGATAGAATAAGACCTATTTTAATGAACCAAAGTTTTATATTTATCCAACTTTTATCTACAGGCCACAATTATAGCGCTGTTTTGTCGCCCAAAACGCGCAACTGTGTGAGCACACACAGCTCTCCACGAGTCCACAACGCAAACGCAAAATGAAGCAGGGGTGGTCACACCTTCCCAAAACTTAACGCAGCTGACAAAATACTTTTTATGATGAAATTTATTCAGACGTTTACCTCATCGCCAGAGAAGAGTCAACTATGGGTCGTATTTACTGTGGAGTGTTCGGAAATAAAGATGTGTTTTATTCTGGTTAAAATATTAAGTGGCTGTAGCCTATATTTGTTATCATAATAAATAAAAAAACACACATTTAACTACTGGCTCATACTTGGTAACAGTTTCTCCACATTCTCCTCACACACGAATCTCCTTTTGCGTGATTTATGGAAGAAGTTTATGATATTTAACTGGTCAAACATCACTTCCCACACTATACAAATAAGCACATTGAAATCCATGTGACTCATTTTACTGGTCATTCAATGAAGACCCTCCAGGGAGCCTTAATCGAAACTTTAGACAACTGATTAAGATAAAGTTATCTTTATAAATGCTGCCTCAAGTATTCACAACCCAAAGATAACTTATTGTATGTGAAAGACACAAGTGCAAATGAATCAATGAATATCCGATTAAACCTGAGATATATTGATTATATTGTTAGCTCAATAAATTAGCACATTGTTATACTTTACTTACAGTATGTGTACATGTATACATCATGCACCAAATGAAGTTGTGCTTTATTTATCAAATTATCTACTGGAAATGCCATGTTTACATATTAAAAAGTAACAGTAAACGTCACTAGATTGATAAGAAATGTAAATAGCATGCACACATTTGACAATTTGTTTATCTTACAAAAGTGAGTCCCATATAAAATGTGTGCGAACCACAGTTTAAGTTATGTGCCTTACACTCAAGTTTAAAAAAAATTTAAATAATATTCACGTGTTAAAACGTGTCTAATGCACTTTAATTTACTAGCTATACATTTAGCTAATGGCTAACTTGTTAGCTTAGCAAAATTATTTCATCAAATGTTTAGCCTCACTTACTTTCACTACTACTTTTTCACTACAACGTTTAACATATTTAAAACTAACAAAACAAAGTCAACTATGAAAACACATAGTGTATTGTCGTTTTATGTCATAAAAATTACAGTTGTGGGAATGTTTCTGGCCAACAAATACAACTTTATGCCATTTCTCATCAAAGCTAGTTAGCTTACCTTCAAAGGCCCAGCAACAGCTGCAAGCATAAAACAGCTAGATTAGCATTATTATTATCATTATTATTATTATTATTAGTGTTATAATTATTTTTCACAATGAGGGGTGGCATAACAATTCATCTAATCTACAGTTTTATTGCGTTAAAGCACAGTATACTGTAATGTACAGTCATTGTTTATGAAATTAGTAACTTCAGGTTAAAATATAAACTTAAAAACAACCTTATACAAAGATAGCAAACCCTTACCTTGTTTCCGAATGAATAATCTTAAGTAGACTTAAGTAATGTAAAATAAAGAAACTATAACAACAGCTGAATTAAGCATGAAACAGACTAAAGCTAAATTACCTGACTTACTAACTGATATTAAGGTAATTAGTGCCAGCTGCATAGTTTTTGGGTCTGTGTGACAAAACCAGCACAATATATTTTTTGGTATGTAGTCTGGTAGAATTTGGATTACATTAATTTAATTATATATATGTTAATTATATATGTATATATATATGTATGTATGTATATATATATATATATATATATATATATTTTCCATGTCTATAATGCAGCCAATAGTGGTCCACTCGAGAAGGGACCTTGGATAGGAAAGTGAAAAATAAACTTTGGTAACTAGCTTTTTTATTTATTTATTTTTTCCAATGTTTGTTGTCCTCTTCCCCTCCATCCGACAGTTTAATAATAACAGGTTATGTTACACAACAAAAATAATAATAGTATAAAGTCAGTATTAAACTTTTTGATGAAAATAAATATAGATATTTAGTTATTTAAAGGAAGTTATCAAGTTTTTGGAGAACTCACATTTACAAGTAATAACTGATCAATTGCTTTAAAAAAATAATAATTATGACCCAATGTAGATCAGCGGTTGTCAAACTTTTTATATCAAGAGCAAAGTCAGCTACACTTTTCACAGGAGGGAGATTTATTAGCAATACGATCATTTGCTCTCTCATCATCTTCCTCTTCCTCACATATTCTTCAGACACTGGTAAAGTGAAATATGATTAAGCTGGAGCGAGAGATAAGGTGACTCTCATTGTTATTTGTTTCATTTTCAACGCACTCAAAGCAAAATTCCACATACCCTGGTATATACAGTAGAACAGAATTTAGAATTTCCTCTAAAGTACCACCAGAGGTAGCTTGTGTACCACTGGTGGTACACGTGCCACCGTTTGAGAGCGATGGACGTAGATAATTAAAAAATGATAATTAAAAAAAAAAAAAACATTGGGGCAGAATAATCAGGGCAACCAATTAATCAGTCTACCTCTTATGGGAGCCCCTGGTCCGTAACAGCGTTAGAAGCTTTCTCTGAAGAATGTCACCATTAGTGGGAAAACTGAGGACCTGGCAACCCGAGCGACCCCATACAATGGCACCTGAGAAAGTGAGGAGTTTAAAAAACCCCGGAGGCTGTGGTCAGTAGTGTGAAAGAGAGGAGGAGGCAGAGACGGTGTTATTATTGATGAGAACATGAGGTGCAGGGTTCATGTGTTCAACACTGTGACGTGACTGATTTCTAAGAGTAAAACATGGACTTCAGTGGGATAATAAGCAGCCAAATAATGACATCCAAAAGTATTATGCATTTCTGACCACATTAATAAGGACATGCAGTCCTATGGAGTAACACACAAATAACACACATCGTAGTATTGTTATTCATACTTTTGAAGGCCTGAAAACCATCTACCAAAACAAAAACACAGACTAACAATAAATGATTTCTTTTTATTCATTAACAATTTGTGCTTTTCTTTAAAAAAAAAAAAATGCTTTATCTTAAATCAATTACCCTTGTGGTTATATAGTTGTCCTATATTGTGTGTACACACAGCTCCATGTTTTAGACACTAA
Source organism: Solea solea (assembly GCF_958295425.1). Taxonomy (NCBI): domain Eukaryota; kingdom Metazoa; phylum Chordata; class Actinopteri; order Pleuronectiformes; family Soleidae; genus Solea; species Solea solea. The sequence goes on along the minus strand of NC_081136.1, from coordinate 30,635,328 downwards.
AGCATGTGTTGGGAAAACAATATTAGCCAAAAGCCTCTAAATGAAATGAAGTAAATCCAATAGACGTCCCAATGAGACTACTATACTTGTCAGGGTCGAACTCTGTAAGTGTATTTAAGAAGAAAATGTCCCACTTATGCAAAGCCAATAAACAACTTTACGCAGAAGAGGATGACATTTTAATTTGGACGTGTTGACACCTGTTGTATCTTTGGCTTAAAATCTTAAAATCAGTCCAATAATAAGAAAAACACTAAAGTTCCAAATGTTTTGATGGGGAGGAATCTATAATCCCTACCAGTTTTTTTTCTCTCCCTTTGGTCTCACGAGAGCTCCCAACAAAAGGTGCCCACCACTATCGCCTATGCACAATTAACTAAAGCACTAAAGCATTATTCCATTATCATAAGAATGCTGTTTGCAATGGGGGAGAAACTCCTCAGCATTCATGGACGTGACCGAATGGAACCTAGAGCTTTTATCTTCCCTGGGTACATGCGGGCTGCATTTATCACACCGCACGGCACGGTGACACGTATAGGCCACTTTTGTGCATAAATAATTTGTTTACACTGGTAATTTAAAAAGCCTGTTTATAATTATTGCACGGGGGGGGCTACAAGTGGGCCTTGTTTGGAGGGAGGTGTGGTCAAAATTTGACCTCTATTATTATTATTATTATTGTTAGTTGGGACTTTTCAAGAGGGATCCAAATAAAAATAAATTATAAATCTGAAACTTACTTCCCAGTGTTGCCAGGCAGGCTTCTTATTCTGAATTCAGAGGTCGACCTGTGCAGCAATCACAGCTGCTTGTAACTGCTGCTTGATGAGATGATGGGTCGTGTTAGAGGTGTATCTGGCCACAAGGTGTCAATGTTGTAGGGATTTTTTTCTGTTTTACTTTACTTTTTTACATCGCCCTGTCAGTCATTTCATTCAGCTCCATTCATGTAAAGAGCACCACAGAGGGCGATGGGTAGGAAGGAACAGCCTGCTGGATGTCAGGCTCAAATACATCTAATTGGATGCCGTGATTTGTCTGCAGAGTGGTGATATATGGCAGCGGCAGCCATCTGTGCGTGTGACAGCTATAGCCGGTTCGACATAGATGTGTGTAATTTTAGACTGAACACACCGGGTTCCAAGTAAAAGCGCTGTGACTTCCATATCCATGAAAATATAATCAGAATTAGTTTCTTGTGTTCAAGTGAATCACTTTCGATTCAAAATTAGGGCCCACGCACCCTTAGTGGTACTAAAATCTCTTTAAAAAGCAGATCCGTAGCTTTTCCACTGTTCTTAGCCCTCCCTTGGTGACATAATATGCTCTGTGCACAAGCTTCATTTTAAACACAATCAGAGTTATAGCTCCTGTATTGCCTAGACAGAAAGAAGTAAATGTATGTTTTAGGGCTGAACAATTTACTTTTAAAAGAAACAAATGATTGACGCAGCCAACTTTCTTTCACTTTTAGGTTTTTTCTGACTTCAGGTTTTTTCTTAACCTTAGTCCTGTTATCAAGTTATCTTGCCTCTTCCTGTCAGTTTCGAAACCTCCACTCTCTCATAACAAGGCACGATATCAAAAAATGACACGCGCAGCAGTTCTTCATCTCTTGATTATTAATACTAATTGTATTTGCCTCTCTGAGACACCCTCTCTCTGGGGTCTACGGTCACATATAACTCAGTCCTGAGGACAAATTAGGCACGAGCACTTGCATGGACGTTATGAATGACTTGCGCTGTCTGGAAAATGGATGTCAAATTCATTTTGACATCATCATTACTGGAGACAGTTGCCGTTAGTGTCATTACAAAACTGTTAAAAAAACAAAAACAAACCAGGTAATGACAAATCAAAAGCTCAGGAGTAAGTGAATGTGTGTGTTGTGCTTTGGGGCAATTTGTGGACTGACTGGATGAAGCGGTGATGAATTCTCTAAAGCAGGTTCTCCACTGTTAACAACAACAACATAAAACCAGAGCTCTAAAGAGATAAAATGTCCCCGACTATCAAGACACAATCTTTTGCTTTCGGAATCAATATCTTACTTCAAGGTGTTGTATATTTACCACAAGTTTTCGTTGTGTGATTCAAATGCTGCATTACAAGCCATTAAGCTACGTAAATAGATGATAAAGGGTGCAATAAATGGAATCACTTTGTTCTCACAAGCATCGGGGGGGGGGGGGGGGGGGGGGGGGGGGAAGGCTCCCCAAAGCTCGCTTGATTTTTCACCCAATTACATGCTCCACAAAATGTGTTTCTGGCTTCATTTTCTTCCCATCATAGGTAATTTCCTGCGGGCTTCAGGAGTCAAGAGAGCAAATGGTGGGGTTTTTTTTGGTGTATGTTCACAGAAGCTCGAGCTGGACGTTAACCTGGAAAGTCATCCTGCTGTGGAGAAGATGACGCTTTCATAGTCACGGGTCTGTGTTCAAAGTTCGCTAAAAACCACGATCCACAGTCAATCCTGTGCACACACACACTCACACTTTCTGTAGTTTGTACAGAGATCAGCGAGGCTATTCAGGAAGTAAGAATAGAAGGAATAGCCACCTGTGGGCGACTCTAGTGTTGGAAAAAAAGAACTTACGATTGACTGGAAGACTGTGGGAAAATAGTAATACTTTTTGTCCCCTGAGGAGTTAAAGGTTGCGGGTTCAGGTCCTGCCTTACTGTGTTGTGTGTGTGTGTGTGTGTGTGGATTTTCTTCGGGTTCTCCGGTTTCCTCCCACAGTCCAAAAACATGCTGAGGTTTGCCAATCCTGGTCCTCCGGCACCATTGTCCTACATGTTTAAAGCCTGCCCCACACTGGAGGATAACTGGCGGGATTCCGGTCACGATCTGGCACATCCGACAATCGCAGGTGCCTTCCGATTTTCATCTGATTTTAACAGATTATCCGGCCAAATGATCCTGTAGTGTGAGGGATCAACAGACGTGATTTTAACGTCATGGGACGCAGCAGAGTCTTCCCAGTTTCAAATCAATGTAGGTATCGTTTGGGGGGGCATGGGCAGAACCCCCGCAATAACCACTGAGAGCGAGGTGACCCGGGAAATGGACGTTGCATACTCTTGTTAACAGCTATTAACTTAATGGCCCGCCTCCATGTCTGTTTATATTCTGAAATCACATTAAATCACACCAGTTTCTGTGATATCCCAAATCCCTGGAATCTCCAAGTGTGTCGTCCTGTGTCTTGACTGGACCGTCTGGTCTGTGCTTTTTCAGGATTCAAACGTTGAATATCGTACGTTTTATAAAATCAAGTCAGCTTCAAAAAACCCTCTAGCGTGGGACAGGATTTAGATGTTTTCCCCTGCTCTAACACACCAGATTCAAATAGTCAGCTCGTCACCAACAGGGACAAATCTAATACATGTAGGACACGGGTCCGCGAGGGCCAGGGTCGGGGAACACTGGGTTAATTGAACACTCTAACTTGCCCACAGGTGTGACTGCGTTTGTCTCTATATGTTGACCCCTGCGATGGACCGGTGACTTTTGCCCCTACGTCAGCTGGGATCGGCACCAGCAGTCCCGCGAGCCTCATGTGGAGGATAAAACGGTAGACGGCGAATGAATGAATGAATGAATGAATGTTCCAATTTAGAGGCAAATGGATGATAAAGCGTCCACACGGTTGTAGTGGTTGGCACTGTTGCCTTTGCAGCAAGAAGACCCGGTTGGAACAAGGGCCTTTCTGCATGGAGCTTCATCGTCCAAAAACATGCAATATGGGGATTAGGCAAATTGGACACTCTAAATTGAAAGTGAGTGTGAGAGTGGATGGTAGTTTGTCTCTATATGTGGCCCTGGGATGGACTGTGATGGATCTGTCCAGGTTGTACCCCGCCTTTCCACCCTATGTCAGCTGACACTGGCACAACGCCCCTCGTGACCCTCATATGGAGGATAAAACAGTAGAAGATGGATGGATGGATGACAAAGGTAAATCGCCAATCAATTCTTATGTTGCTACTTGATCTAGTACGGTAGAAAGTAGTAATACAGTTGCGGGACTAAATCAACAAGCCAGGGAACCCCTTCTGTGTTCAGGGTTTATCCTCTGTGCACCATGATTAGCTGAAATATTATGGCAATCCATCCAAAAAATGGACACAAACCTTTGGCAAAAGGACTCAGAAGTGTCAACCTGCCTGAGGCTTTAAAGAAAAGGTGTGGAGATTACCACTGTCAGTATGACTGATCCTCTTCATCCACAGGTTCAGCGCAGCAGACCATCCGATATCGCCGTCACTGGAATCGGGCTGCTGAGAAAAAACAAACAAAAGAGTCAAATCTTTTGAACCCCTGTCAGACTTTGGCTTGGAGGCCGTTCTCCAAGCATCCGGTAAAATTTAAGCAGAGAAATGTGTCAACAACACATATACACTGACAACTCATGAAAAAGCTCTGTTCTCTCTCTCTCTCTCTCTCTCCTCTCCGGCAGCAGCAGAAAAACATGTCAGACAGCAACGACGGCTCCTGTCGACAGAACATATTCAGCATGTAGAAATATGACAGAAAACAGACAGTCAACGGTGGGACTTCCCTTCAAACTTAGCAGCGCAACAGCGAGACAACATCCACTTTCAATCATTTAATAAAAGCGTGAATATAAGACCGTTTCTTTTTACAGCAAGTGTTAAAAGTGTTTGGATAGGAAATGTTTTTTTGTTGTTTTTTTCTTGTGATCTGAACGCAGAGAGACTGAATTAAAACCCAACATGTTTACAAAGTATTTGTCAGACATTCAAAAGTCACCACAGTTTTGATCAGATACAGAAAAATAATGATGATAATAATAATAACATTGTGCTGGTTTAGGAACCTTCCCGCCAAGAATATATTTAATGTTTAACTTCTTTTTTTTTACTACTGACGCCATCCTTTAAAAATATAGAGACAGATTCATATCTCAAATATTTATATAAATAGAAATTGATTAAAGTAGCGGGCTTTCTTTGTGACAAAGTGCGACGACAAAAGAGAAAGGGGGAAGGTTTCAAGAAGAGAAGAGTCAATACCTCTATAGTTTCAAAGCGACAACAAAATGTACAAACATCCATGAGCTTCATCTTAGTTTTAGCTGCAACCAACTGTAACTTTCTCATTCCTATTGCTATCAACACTGAGTCAGAGAACGTCTCCTTAGTGCAACGAGATCACAATCTTTGATGTGTCACGCGAACACACCGAGCTGGATTTTCGATTTATTTTCTTTCTGCCTGTAGGGCAATGCGAGAGCCACCTACTCTCAAGGAAATCTGCTGGTCTTTGATGGTCGAGTTTAACATGTGTGAGCGTCCACAGGTGGCAACAAGCTTCAAAACAGAGGGAACGAGTAGGGGGGGGGGGGGAAAGACATTTACACTGTGAAGTACCATGTGCATCAACAGGGGAAAAACAAAGATCACACACTCAGTGTCGCTGAACTGATCCCAAATAACCCAAAACGGTTAGACGTCACCAATCAGGCTCTGAAGACAATTCAGATTTGAATGTTTTAGGGGGGAAAAAAAACAGAGTAGAACCACAAGCAAACAGGAACGTGGGGCCCTTTATAATAAAACCATAGGCTGGTTTCACAAAACCAATTAGATTACATCAGACGCACATTGTATAGGTGGCATGAACTAGAAAGAGCATTCCCTGAATAGTCACTGTGGGAATTCAGATACATCAGTCTTGAATTGAATACGCTTTCAGTACAAAAATTGATTTTCTGTCCAGTGGTTAGTTTTTCTGCCTGACCAGAAAAGAGGAACCGCATAGGGTTCAGAGAGAGGTTACTTTCCAATGTTTTTTATACAGTTAATCTTCCTAACAAAAAATATTCTTTAGAAAGACTTAAACGACGAGAGAGGTCGTAAATATCCCGATCAGCACACGAGCGTCGAGCCCCCGACCTTGTGCTTAAGAGGACGACCTCCACCTTCCGACTTCCTGCAACAAACGACCACTAGAGAGTGCATTAAAAAAATAAATCAGCACGTCAATCGCATTTCTATTAAAGTGTGGCGTCTAATGCACATAGGAACAATTTTAAAAATTGCATAAAGTATTGCAAAATGGCTTCAGAATTAAGTATTTTTTAAATGGTTACTTTGTTTTGGAAAGTCTAAGCAGCAAAAGACACCTGACCGACATGGTTCCCTGCGTTTACGGTACAACTTCCTGTGAAAATAGAACATTCGACAACACTAATCTAGGAGAGCAGCAGCATATAGTACAGAGTAAGTCTGGAGTTGGGACACAGAATGCAGGACGCAGATGGAAGCTCTCGAGAAATGGATGTGGACCTTGAGTGAAGATTTGACTTTTAATTAGAGCTGGGCATAAATATTGGATCATTTTATTACTAATTTGTTTATAAAACAGCTTTTAAGGTGGTGGCAGCAGCAGCAGTAAGCGCTTAGTGAGTGGCATCACATGTGTTTGCAGAAAGGATGAAATTCAAGAGGTTTCTTGAACTAATCTCGGAGCTGCTCTTCTAATTTTAACACAATGTAGATTCCGCAGACTTCATGAAATTTACCAGGGTCTTTGAATGCATCTCGTTAGCGACTTCTATTTTAGAGAGTTTAGAATATTCAACGAATAATCCCTTTTTTTTCTTCTTTCTTTCTTTGTTTCGTTTGAGATACCATCCCTAATTAGAACCACAGGTTGTTGTCATTTAGCCAACACAGTCTATAAAATGACTTAAACAGAAACCACAGTTTGTGTTACAATCAGCCAACGTGTGCGAGTCGAAACACGCTTAATCTCGGAAAGTTTTGAGAAACCAGACCATTCTCATCAGTTTCATTCAACGCAGGCGCAAGAGGTAAAAAAAAAAAAAAAACATTCCCTCTTCTAGTTCATATTCCATAAAAGGGCACACAATATTAATAAATACAAAAATAATAACAGATATGTACACATTGTATCATAATACTTCTTCAAATTGCCAAAGAAATTTGTTTTTTTTTCCTTTGCTCAAAATGACTCAAACCTTAATAGTCCTTTAGAAAACAAACATTTTAAAACATAAATTATCATACAAAAAACATCCAACACCATCGTAAAATCATAATTCCTTTTTGGGTGCAAGTCCTGACACATATTACTAGTTACAAGTTACTTGCAACATTTAAAGCAGATTTAATATATATATATATATATATATATATATATATATATATATATATATATATATATATATGTATATAGATACAAATATATATAAAAAATCTTCGAATCGAGTCACACTTCTTCCTGTTATTGAAATTGCAATGCATGATGATGCGGCTCCGTTTGTTTCCTCCCCCTCCCTCGCGTGAACAGGTCCTCGTGCGGCTGTGGAAACGCTCTGGAGTCAAGGGGTGGTAAGTGCACTTTGAATACAGGCATTCTGGGATGGATATGGAAGGAGAAACAGGAAAAAAAAAAAAAAGGTGGAGAGAAATGCTGTTGTCTCCTCCATCATTGAGGAGGAGATAAAGACAAAAGGGGGTAGCATAGCTGAGATCCGAGTTCTACAGTAGTCGTGTCAGTTAAGTCCTTCAACTATATATCTCCCAGAAAAGAATCAGAATGATTCCAGAACACAGGCAAAACAACCAGAAAAGAGAAAAAAAATCTGATTGTTTTTTTTCTTTAAATTACTCCTCAAAAAATATAGTGACTTGATTTTTTTTTTTATAGGCGATTTTCCCTTTTCATCCGTGAAGTTTCCTTTGGATGCCACTTGTCTTTTATTTTGAAAAAAACACATCGAACACAGCGGCACACGGTAGCATTCCATCAAAGCGATCCACACTCAAGGAAAGGAAGTGACTGCCGCGCCGTGCCGCCCCCGTGAGTGAAAATCTCCAGAGCCCTGATGTCACAGCGATGTTCGCGGAACAGTGGTGAGATTGAAGGTCGCCAACAGTGATGAACCAGCTGCCCAACGTTCTGTCCAGGAAACAGGTTCTTGTCAGTGATGCAACTTGGCCTGTGAAGAAGAGGAGGACAGATTTAATCACTGGCTTTCATTAAATGTGTTTTGTTTTTTTTTGTCACAGTTTTTAATACGGAACAATACATGAAACACTTTTACAAATCCCAACACAAATGAAGAAAAGTTGAAACAAATTAAACAATTAAATTGTGAATGAACTAGTACTTATTTTGAAAAGCGAGGTTGAAAGGAAGTGGTGCTATATCAGATTGATTGCCTATTGTTTATGAATAAGATCGAACCAAAACAGTATCGGTACAATTTGTTTGTTTGTTTGTTTTTGTGGATTTTCACGTTTTATAAAAATAATGGTTTGCGCCTCCAGGCCACTGTAGACACTCCCATACAAAAAAACAAGTACCGACCTGTCGCGGCGATTCAGGTCCATATGTCAGTATGCCCCCAATGTCATTTCCTTTACCAAAGAGGCTCTCCAGATCGCCCGGCTTGCTCAGCTTGCCGGTCTTTCCTCTGTAGGAACTCGGACTCCTCCTCTTCCTCCCCTCCACTCCTCCCCCATAAGCCAGCGGTGCAGAGGGCGGAGCCAGGGGCTGATGGGCTGCGGAGGCAGGCTCTCTGGATGTGTATGGTACACTGGTGCTGCCAAGACTGCGACTGGACCAACAGAGGAGGGAACGTGACGTTAGTGACACGACATCAGCTCAACCTTCAATGTACAGTAGGATAGGACTGAACAATTAATCGAAATTTGAGCGAAACTGCGATACAGCTTACTACAATTTTCAAATTGCAGGAGGCGCAATATTTGTTCTAGCCAAAAGGTGTGTCAAAATATCATTTTAGATGAATTATTGACTTGATCTATACACATCTTATTCTACAGACTGAAGAAATACTTTGTTTCTCACAGAGCAACACAAATATCACACATGAATCCTTTTAAATATGTTTTTTGAATGAAAATAAGAACGTACTGTACATATTTATTCAAAATTGTTCAGCCCTACAGTAGGAGCTAATTTTATAGGAATAAAATTGCCAGATTTAAGCGTGTTTTATATTTTAGGGGAAACACCTGTCTTCATAGCCGAGTACCATCCTCTCTGCTCTCACACACACACACACACACACACACACACACACACACACACACCACTCTCTCCGTCATCTTTCTCTGCACACTGGACTATAGTCGTAATTTCCTTCAAAACCGTAAAAACAGCAGCAATAAAAATGGATTTAGCATTTTAAATGAGCACACTATACTCTTAAATAAACTTTCACAAAACTACTGGAAAAAAAGTGACTTCATCTTGAAGAAGCAAGAAACAGCAACAAAACTTCGACAAAAGGTCCTAGAATTCAAATCTGTGAAGAAAGATGACAATTTAAAAGATATTTAAAAAATAGAGATTAATGTAAAATATTTCATTCAAATGCTCTTAATGAAGCTCTTTTTCCCCATTTTATTGAGTGTATTTTGTCACTATCGATCTGCCGCTGAAAGCAAATTACAACATACTGTGATTCACATTTCTGACAGTCCATGACCCACCTGCTCTGCGAGTTCAGGCTTTGGGATGCGTCAGATCTCGACAGCCAGTCATCTCCGCCGTGCCAAAGCCCGCTTCCTCCGCCGCGCTCCACTCCCTTTTTCTTGAACGGGGAGGCAGCGGCAGCGGCCGCTCCTGAACTTTGTAAAGTAGGATGATAGCTGCTGCCGTTCCTCTTGTGATTATCCACAGTCAAACACAAAGACGGCGGAGGAGAGGAAAGGGAGGAGGAGGAGGAGGAGAAGGAAGAGTTCTTTCTCTTCTTAGATCCTACGTCGGAGTCCTCCTTGTCTTTGGATGGGCGGCTGGTTTTATGGGCGCTGTTACGGGCTTTGCCCGGTGTAGAAAAGGGGGCGTGGGCTTGGACGCACAGCACACCGGCTGTGGACTGGGTGGAGCTGGCGGTACAGGACAGGGAGTCCGAGGGGGAGGCGAGGAGAGGAGAAGCGACAGATGTGGGAGACGAGGTCTGCTGAGGAGGGACGGAGGAGGTACCAGAGGAGGAGAGGGGGAGGAGGCTGTCGGAAGCCAGAGGCACTTTCCTAGAACCCAAAGGAATATTAACAATATAAGTTTATTACTTTATTAATAATCAATGCCCTGTATTCTACTTAAGAGTGCTTTTTTTAAATGAACTATTCCCTATTCACGTCTGCCTTTTTTGGTTTAATTCTTTTTGTGTAATTAAAGATTAAAACCTTCTGTTTTAAGAATTTTCTTTCTTTAATAAAACAAGTTGGCCTACAATAAACATTTATACTCTGATGTAATTTCTTCAATATAACAAAGATCATATACATATATTGATATAGTGTCAAATGACTCATGAAACAAGTGTTTTATGTCCATAAAAAAAAACAACACAATTTGTCCTTCGTTCTTTCTTTCTTTAACTCTTGTTATCTTTGATTATCTGATATTTGACTGTGATAAATATCAATATCAGCTGATTTAAAGCTGAGGAGATTATTTTACTTTTGCTTCTTAAGCATGTAGTATACAAATAAGTAGTTTTGAACAAAAATGACCTAGAGCAGGGGTTTTAAATGCAGGTTGACAAACCATTGGAACCCAAAACACAAATTTTATTGATAAACCAGTTATGCATGATATTTAAAACATTAAAAGGTTGAATAAAAAGCATCTCCTGACCCTGTTTCACTCACCTCCACATCTGTGCATTGAGGTGTTTCTCCACCATGCTCTGCAGCGCCAGCCTCATCCTGTCCCATCGCCTGTCAAACACGTAGTGGCCACGTCCCAGGAGCCGGCTGCTGTATACGCAAAACTGGAGGGAGGAGGAGAAGGAGGAGGAGGAGGAGGAGGAGGAGTGACGAGAGCGGCGGGAAGTGGGAGAGTGATGGAGAGACCGGGAGGACGATGTGGCAGCGGGGAGGTGAAGAGAAAGGAAGTAGAGGTAGACAGAGTGATTAAAGAGGACGAGAAGGGCACAGTGAAAGGATGACGAAAAGACAGGGAGGGAGAGGAGGAGGGCAGGATGTGAAATGAATGAGTTGTCAAATGACAGAAAAAGAGAGAGAGGGAGAGATGAAAGAGAAAGGGAAAATGATGAGATCGTAAATTACACAAAGAATGCTAAAAATCTATGACACCGGTCCGTTCTCTTCGCTGAGGCGAAGTTATATTTATTTCGGCCGAAAACTTGCTCCAAAACAAGAAGTTGCAACCGATTTGTCCGGTGAAGTGACGAAGAGTAATTCAAGTGGTGGACACAAAAAGGAAATCAGACAGCCTTCATTTGAGTATCTTTTGGCCTTGTATGAACAACACGACATGTTTTTCAGAAGCTGTAACTCTGCACTGAGGGGATCAGATTTGACTGAAAACTAAAATCGATGGAAATGTCGAGAAACACGAGAAAACTGGGGCGACTGTGGTTGCATCAGGTGATAAATAAATCATGGACACTCAATTGGAATAGAGTTGCATTTCAGACAATGGGAAATGTTTGGGAAAATTTGGCCAAAATTAGCCACCGGTTGCTTGGCAACCTCTGCGGGTGACAGATAGGCAGATGACACCCACTTTGCTGGTTTCATACATTGTTATTTGTTACTGATTAAACACAATGTGCGACTGATCCAAGCTTTCAATGATTTGAAAGGTGTCAGACGATCCATTTTTCTGAGTTACCTCCGAGACAAAGTAACATCGTCTCCTCTGCTCCTTCTTTGAAATAACAACACTGGATATAAGGAACTGCTGCTGGGGCGGAACACAAACACAACAACTCCTCTTAATGCCGTTTAAAAAGCAAAACCTTGCGAGGCAAAATTGGAAGATACTGCCTGAAGGGCCCTCAGGTTATGGACCATGAAAATGTCTAAAAGCAGACGTGGTATTTACCCCTAAAGGCTGCGGGTGGCGATTAGAGTAGAGAACGGCAGGTCGGTCCGTGTCGTCTGGAGTCTCAGCCTCTCCCTCATCGCTGGAAACCCGACTTTCGTCTCCCGCTGCCGTCACCCAGCTGAGAGGGGATAGCTCGGGGTTAGCGGCCACAGCAGGGGCCGGTGCTGGGGGCACAGAACTGGAGGTGGCGTTGACGTAGCCCCCCGGGACCCTGGAGTGGACATATTAGAAAGATAGCAGGGTGAAGGTGACACATGGTAAGTGCTGATAGAGGTGTAAGGAAACAAACGGGGACGAAGATAGACATAAATGGAGAGGGAGATTGATGTGGAGACACAGAGAAGAAGGATCATGCTGCATGAGAGACGAGCATAAATAAAAGAGAAGTGAAAGAGAAAACAAAAGATTAATGTGGACGACAGGAGGCTGGAGAGGTGTGCGGCGAGGAAATGGAATGAAAAGGAAATGAAAAACAAACAGAGTGGAGAACAAAGACAGAGAATGAGAAACAATGTGACAGAAAACTCGTGTCATATCAGCCCTGTCATATCACTGCGAATGTCCGCCAAGGCCACAGAACCCTAAATAACTTCCTTTCTCAAACAAGGGATCGTATACTAAGTGGAAAGAGGAAATTAGTTTCTCATTTCCTTCCATGTGACAAGGGCAGATTTGACATCCTTCTGCTATTGTTTCTCCCTCCCTGCACGCTTGTTTACAGCACCCCCTGGTGGCAAAACGTCACAATCATGGATGGAGCAGCACTGCCCACGAGTATGTCAGGATGGCACAGTAGGATAATGAGCGTTTGAAAAAAACAGAACTTTCGATACTAAGAACCACAAAATGAGATGGAAATCACCACAGAAAAAGGTTTTACTTTCTAAATGATATCGACTTTAAACGTAAAAACATCCTGTGCAATCCTGTGTCGGTCCGCTCTCCTACCTCGGTATGTGAGCGTTTGCCAGCCGAAGTTTGAGCGTGGACAGAGGGCGACCGTTGGGGCAGCTAGGCTTGCTGGGACTCTCCTGTGTAGCGGTAGTCTGGCCGCAGCGTTCCTTCGCTCCCTGCACGCCTTCCCCGTCCTTCTCCGTCTCTTTCGCTCGTCCCTTGTGTTCCGCCAGGAGGATGTTGAAGTGTTTCCTGCGACCGGGGACGGCTCGTCGGTGGGTTAGCGAGTGAGTCTGTGACGAAAAACGGGAGAAAAAAACAAGGTTCAACAATGTGTTTTGTAAAAAAAAAATATATATATTTTATATATATATATTATATATTTATATATAATATATAAATATATTATAGTATATATAATATTTTTAAATGTAAAACAAAGCGAAAAAGTTCTTGTTGTTTATAGGTTGTTATGCTATTAAGCTATGTTATTTTTACTGGTCCGGCCCACTTGAGATCAAGTTGAAAACCCATAAATGAAAAATTAAATATAGGCAACAAATTGTATAAACAACCAAATACTATATAAATATAATGAACTATCCCAGTTCTATATACTATAAAATATAAGGACTGTTCCCATTCTATGTCACCCATAACAGTTGTTAGAAAACCTCATATAATCATCCATATGCCTCTTCATAAAAGTTAGTTTGTACATCCTTTTAAAACTGTTTATTTATTTTTATTTGGACTGAAACTGTTGCACAAAAAGATTTTGTTTTTGATTTTGTTTACAGATATTTGGTTCTTTCGCGTGAGAGTTTGGAAACAAACGATGGACCTTTGCATCTTTTGCACAGTGTGCGTGTCTTAGGCAGGCAGAACTGCTCGTGGAAAGAAAGCGGCTTGGTTTCCTGCACTCATTTATAGGTTATATTAAGTCTAAGAACCTCTTTGTAAACTTTAAAAAATGAGAATACGCGTCCTATACGGGATTTTTGACGAAACCTGCAAAGCTGAAAAAATGTGACATTTAGATTTTAATGCGTTTTGGCAAATATCTCCAATGATGACATAACAGCACTAGGAATATTACTCGTAGTATGTACATCATCTAAAAATCAAGGACATAATTAAGTAGCTGAAAAAGTGTAAGGCCAGCACTTCCAACTATAACTCACATTTACTCTTGTGTGAGGAAAGTAAGAGAATAAAAATAAGCCACTGAAAGTGCAGCAAAGAGCAGGTGGATGAAAGGAGAGATTACATGGAGCGATATGTCCCGGTATTTAAAAATAACTTCACCCACACCCTGACACGGCCACTGCACACTGTTTTACTCGTATTCTTTTTAAATAGAACATATTTTTATAGAGACAAACTGTGGTAGAGCAAATATTGTTTATATGTTTACAAATATTGAGATTCTGGTGCAAAAGGTGCAAACTTAAATTGTAGCCTTCGCGATACGCAACACTGTGTTGATTCAAATCCAATTTTCTCCTAAACCAATTCACTAACAGAACGGGGTAGGAAGGAACATAGACGCAGCTATTCTCACGGATCACTCTGAAAAACATAAACACACTGGTCTAGAGCATCGCTAAGGACTTAACAACCAGTTTGAAGTAATTAGTAAAGATTGCTTGAGGTAATTAAAGGACAGTAAAATTAAGTATTGCTGCAGGAAGACATTGCAGCCTTGTCGCGCGTCTATAATTACCTCGGTAATACTTGAGCACCAATTGATAAGTGAACAGAAATCACGGGGAGTCATACGGCCGCGATGCCCTTTAATATAATTACTCACATAAACAAACAAAGCTGACTTCCTGGCGAGACGGCCTCAGACAGGAAGCAGGAAGACGGGTCAGAAACTGTTATTGTCGTTGCGGCCGCCGCCACAGAAATAACACGTGGGTGGGCAATGGTGCGTGTGTTTGCTGTCTTACCTTGCAGGTGAGAGACCGCGTGCAGGGTCGTTTGGTCTCTGGATCCTGGACTCCACAGTGCTTGTTGGGATCAAACACTCTCCCTGTGGAATATACACACACAGATATGACTTCACAACAATATTTCCCAGCTGCTACAATGATTATACATATATATATATAATATATTATATTAACCACAGACGTTCCAAAAAAGAACTCCCCTTATGAAGTCTGAAGTTTTGCCATTTGACAGTCGCAATGAGTGGGTGAGAATATCGATTTGGCGATATATCTTCATCCTTTCTCGTGCAATACGGTAATCGATACACTCGTATATGACGTGCTTTATCATCTATTTTCCTACTGAGGAACAGCTAAAATCAGCCACTGACACCATTAGCTCCTAAAGAAAATGTTTACAGATGCTGTAAAACGAGTGAGAAATAGGCTAATTCCCCCCACAGACTTGTGCTTTCTCTGCACCTAGAAGAAATGGCACGACTCTTCATTTCTCAGCGTGACGGAGCACTGCGACGCATTCTCATTTGTTTTAGTTTACTGTTCCGATTTGCTAGTGTTTACTGTTCACTCTCACAGCTCTAATCAGCATAGTTTCCAGACACAGTGAGCAGCTGTTGTCAGTAAAAGTTTAAAAAAAAAAAAAAAAAAAAAAAAAGAAGCTCACTACCTGCACATTAGTAAACAGCAGAGAAACACAGACAGGCAACTGGTGAGCACACAGTGGGGTAATTTCCCTCAGGAGTCTGAATTTAGATACTCACAAGCGTGAATATTGCATCACTCAACATGACTCATGTTGAGAAACATGACAAAGTTGCACACATCATGGATATAGCCGTTTTGTTACAAGTTTACCAGATAAATGAAAACATGAGATTCTCAACTGCCCACCACATTAGTTATTGCAGGTTTCCTGAAAGTAGACAAAGTAATAAAAAGAGACTAAAACAGTGAACATTTAAATAGTAAATGATATGGATTATTTAAAATGGTATTAAACACTTCATGCTGGGTTTTGTTTAAGCAGGTTCGTAAAGTAGTGTCTTCAGATTAGAGTCCTTGAATCCCAGACGTTGGTGAGTAAATCATTGTTATTTTGTAAAGCTCCAGTGCAGAACCTCTATCTCCACCTGTGAATTTGTGGTCTGTGGGCTCAAAGACCTATGACCTAGTTTTCTCTCCCCAGCCCCCACCCTCTCTCTCTCTCACATACATAGAGTGGGTGAGAAAGAGATGAGAAAGTCTTGTGATGTGTGTTTCTACTGTAATTTGGTAAGTAATACGCTGTGCATCCGTCCTTAAAAGCATTATTTCTTCATCCGGGAAAGCGAATTGGAGCTGCATGGAGGTCGGTAACAGCAGCAGCTGTGATTGGCACATGGATTGCTTGATTTAAGTGCAATTTTCAATATCTCGCAATCTTGCAAGAATCTTTCCGTCCCACTATATAAAGCATCATACCAATAAACATAGAGAGTTGTGTGGAGCTGACAAACTCAGGGGCCGTCCACACGGAAACGGCTTTAGGTGAATATGCATACTTGTTTTTGCTGGAGACAGACAGACGTTTTAAGGGACCGGAAAAATCTAAAAAAGCCGTCAGTATTATATTATAGTATATTATACATATCACTAGAACACTTCCTGGCTTTAGAGATTCCACACTCAGGGGTGAAAAAAGTGGCGCCGGAGGTCTGTAAAGTTGCTAAATATTCACACGGAAACGGCACAAATTGTAAACTTAAACAAGCAGACATTATTTCCCTTTCTTCCCCTGGCTCAGTTCATTCTGTGTCGGTTTCTGTTATTATAGCTAATGTTTACAACGTCTTCTTCTCTGTTTGCTTCTCAGCGTTTTAAGTATTTCCTGAAACGATGCCGAACCTTTTGAAGATGGCAAAGAAAAGAGATTGTTTACGTTTTCGTGCCGTTTCCGTCTGGACGTGGCCTTAATCAACACAACAATACATGTTATGCACACGCTGCCTCAACTAATAAATGACAAATCTAAGTGGAGACACCAACGCATTTGAAACCAAAGATGGACCTTTGTTACTTAAACTCCTCCAGCCAACAACAACCTGCAGTCAGCAGGTTATCTTAAACAGTGTTGCTGTCAGAGGGCTGTAATCTTGTGCTGGCCCTTTGCTATAATCCCTGTAATCTTTCTGTGTTTGAGGTACGAGTCCAAAGCTACTGATGGACATGGAGTGGGGCAGGAAGACACAGGCGAATGTGCAACTACTACACAGAACTTGTAGATATAAACAAACTCTCATGCTTCCTAAAAAGTTCACACAGCGACTTAAAAACGGAAGTGGACAGAAGAGAGAGAGTAGGACGGGTTTGTGTGGTGTGTTGTGAAGACACTGATGATAGAGGGGAAATCTAATAAGACAGACCGCAAGAAGAAGATGAGTGAGAAAGACGCTCATGATGAGCAGCGTGAGACCTCCAGACTGAGACATCAGTGCGTGAAGTAAATCAAAGCCGAATATGAGAGTCTGTGTGAGAAAGGGAGAGGAGGAGGTCAGGGCTGGAGGTGGAGAGTGAGAGGATGATAAAAAATAGAGACGCAGGAGGTGGGGGGGAAATCTCTCAAGAAGACGAGCAGCTTCTTGGCAGTGGGAGCGCATGAATTAGAGGGTGTAAATCAGACACTTTGAGCACAGCGAGACGTGGCGCAAACGATGAGACACGGGAGAGGAGGAAAGACGGATTAGAGAGACAGCCATAGCCTTTAGCATTCATCACAACTCTCTGTAACGAGAATGTTATGCATATTCTTAGGTCTGAGTTTGAGATGGTGAGAAAAAAGTTGAAATGTAAGAATGAAGCTGTCAGCAGAGAAACTGTGGGGTTCCTCAAGGCTCATTGATGACGCCACTGCTGTTTTTACCATTCTGTACATTAAACACACATATGGCACTTTTCTACGATACAGTTCTAGCACAACTTGGCATGACACGGCTTGACTCTACCCAATTTTTTTTTTTCCGCTTTTCTTTTCAGGATAGTACCCGGTGATTGTTTTGTAGTACCTGCTCTGGCGTGGTTGGAAGCGACCTAAGCCGATACTTAAATGTGACATCAACGGATTTGCCTTCCACTGTATGGCAGACAGTGTCATCACTGGAAGAGTCATGAGCCCGATGTTCCGACACGGGAATCAAACCGAACAGTGCCGAACTGTAGATCAAGTAAAGAGACTTAAAAAGATCCTGAAAACATGCGTTAATCACCAATATTAAGCGAGGAAATAAAAAAAAATAAAAAAAGTTTGGTGTATTTAGTGAAAGCACTGCCAAATCACAAACCCCTTGCTATGACGACACTGCCCACACTGAGGAGGTACTATGGAATAATGGTAAGCGACGTGCCTGATAACCAAACCGTGTAGAGTCGAGTCGAGCCGAGCCGGGTAGTGCTAGAAGTGTACTGTGGAAAAGCACCGATATTTTCTGACAATACAAACAGTTCAATCCTGTCTGTAGCTGCACATTGAGGCTGTGAAATGTGTGTGTCTACATGAATTTAAAGTAGTTAAATTAAATTAAGTCGGAGGGCTCTGTCTTATACCCGATGCAAAGTTGTGTGCAGCGTCGCCACGGAACACATACAAATCCCTCAGCGACGGGTTCTTGCTGCAACCGCAGATGATCTACAAGCAGGTGCACCTCCACAGAAGAGAATCATTGAGGGATACTATTTCAAAGAACTAACCTGACAGTCTCCTGTGTGACTTGGAGGACGCCTTCGTCCCGTTCTGTTGTTTCTTTTCCAACGGCGAAGACGACAGTATTGACGATAACGACGACGCGGCGCCAGATCGCTGTGAAAGCAAAGTTGACGGGGAGGGTTTCCGGTCGAGCGTGGAAGGAGAAGGCGTGGACGACAGCTGTCTGTCCAGGGGCGACCGCGACGGACTGGGCCTCCTGTCCAGAGAAGACGGAGGCGTGGCGGAGCGCGGTGTGGACGGCCCACTGCTGCTGCTGCTGCCACGGCCATTCGTGAGCTTCTCGCCGGAGCGCTGAGAGGCCGGGGGAGTGAGGGACGCGGGTTTGAGGGAGGACGACGGGGAATAGGAGGAAGACGAGGAGGGAGCGGGGGTGAGGCGCACTTGGGACGTCGGGTCACCTCGACTGAGGCAGGGCATCTTCTTGAGGCTTACTACTGGAAGAGACACGCTGAGGAAGTAAAGAAAGAGAGAAAGTGAGGGTCAGTATTGTGGAGATATTTTAAGAAAAAATATTAGGGATGTTGAACTTTTTACTGATATCCATTTTCATTTTCACATTAAGAACAAGAAAAGACATCGAGCAGCACTGGCCCCCATACTTTAACAGATATAGCGGAAATGTCAATAGTTTGGGTGAAATATCCAAGTGCATTAATCTTTTTTTTTATAAATATTTCGATTTGAGATGTAAACTACACACAAATATGAAGGACAACTTAAAGATATGAACTGTTCATAACTGTTTATGGGTGATTAAAAAAATATCAATTAAATAGTAGTCTTATGACTTGCTAATTGCGGTTTAATTAATTGTTCAGCTCTAATTATCACATAAAATAAATATGCGATGTAGAGGATACTCTGATACAAAAATAGATGAAAACAACTAACAATTAAAAATATAAAAAAATAATTTAAAAAAAGCTTTAAAAAAAAATATGACTAAAGGAGCTTTAAAATAAATATGGAGGTTTATATAAAACCCACATAAATGGAACAAAAATGAGTGCAATAACTATAAAATTACAATAAAACAGTGACACAAAATATCATAAAATGAAATGGTAAAAACATGGATGCTGGAACTGAAAACGAGAACCACCATGCATGTGCACCCACCATGTTTTGTTCCGCGCCCCCTTCGGCGGATAGACGGCGAGCGGTGCCTTGCTGAAGCGGGAGTGAGGGAACTCTTTCGGGACCCTGAAGGCCAGCGTGTCCCCGGGACTGGGGGCCACTGCTGGCGGCGCTTTGGGCTTCATGGGGACCAGCGGGCTGCGGGAGGGGAGGGGGGAGCCATGGCGTTTCTCTGCAACAGATAACACTGTTAGCATATCGCTGTCTACATATGAAAACCTTTAAACCTGTTGATGTTATTTTCAATGTATAGTATATATTATATGAAGCCTTAGGAAGTAATTTACTATAGTTTTTCATTGTTTGATTTCTTGCTCATACAGGTCTCACTGGAAGATTCACTCCCTTTAATAAAAGAAGGTGTCATATAATCTCATGTGGGATGTGGCACAGAAATAAAAATGAACTAACAAACAAAGATTCTTTATCTATTCCTAATTATTTTAAGGAGATGAAAAAAAAAAAAAAATATATATATATATATATATAACAAAGAAGAAGTGTAAAGGGTGTAGGCTGAAGCTTAAGCTTACTCACACCTACTCCTCTTACCTCACTCAATAAGAAGTTTAAAAACAACAACAGAAATGATGTGAGCTTTTGTCAGTGGTAGTTTTAACATAATTATGTCCATAAACTTAAATATTTAATAGTCTATTGCGAGATTAAATCAATGTATTCAGTTCTTTTTAGCATAATCAGTGTAGGAATGCGCAACTAACAGCAAACTAAATGAAAATCACAACACAACTGATTATTTAATAAAGAAAAAAATGTGAGGCAAAACAAGATTTTGCAGGAATTTAAAGGCCCGAAAATATGGCCAACTCTTATGAATGGGATATAATTATTCATGAATAATGAGAGTTGAGTTTTAAAAATGATCAGTCATACAAATTATGAATTATTTCGGAAACGCTAAACTGGTCAAAATAATTGCAATATGATTATTATTAATATTTTCTTAGTCAAAGTAATCCACATTTGACTGACAACTGAAAATGATTTTTAACATTTATATGCACATCTTTGGTTATTTTCCTCTTAGATTATACCAACTTTCCCTCATTTAAACAACCTCGTTAGTTACCGTTAGTTCAATTTAAGTGTGTGTGGTATCATGAATAGCTGACGTAACTAACGAATAGCGAATAGGTAACGTAGTAAGAAAATTGGATTTGCGTTAATTATATGTAAATCATAAATGGAACTTGAGTCACACAGTTTAGCAATAGATTTTGACTTATAATGGATCGTCTATTTTTACACCCAAGCCTTTGTTTTCCAGCACTGTTTCAATTTAATCTAAATTATTTCATATCTTCCTGTGCACAATGTCCTTATAGAATGCATTATATTAAACCAACGCAGTCCTTTCTCTGTACTGAATCCAGGAGGAGATCAGCGAGACGTGCGAGGTCACACAGATGTATGACAGAGACACACAATTAAGAGATTTATTCTTAATCTTAATTATACTCAATCCTGTAGTGCTAGAAGGTCATTTTTGGAGCCCATTGGCATCTTAGCACCTGATTAAAGTTGTGAGTAATGCAGTGTGGTATTTAAACCAACTTTTCTTTCTTTCTTTTCGTTTACCCTGCTTATGTAGGTGCCAGATGGCTGCGTTGTAAAATGGGAAAGAAATTGTGTGCCAGGAAAACAAAGAGGAAGAATGAAGTATTTACAAATCAATGAAATGGACTTTTACTCATTAGCAGCTTCTCTGATAGTGAGTGAAGTGAAAGGATGCTAAGACTCATAAGGAGGGAGGGAGGGAGGAAAAGGTGTGTGTGTGTGCGTGTGGTGGGGCATGTCACAAGGCTGTGGGGGGAGAGTTTTTACGAGGAGAGGAGAGGAGAGGAGCTGACACTTACGGTTCTTGCTATGCATGTCTTTGCAGGGTGCAGGGTGGGGGAGGGAATGGGAGGGGTGGTGGTGGTGTGGTCCAGGACTGTTTGTCTCTCTGTCTGTCTCACAGGGAAACTACACCCCAGCTACCTGGATGGAAAACAGAGGGGTTGAACACGTCATAAACACATAGATAGGAGGCGGGGGAAACACCCAGCGCTCGCATACAGTAAAGGCGGTGTTTTCATGGCAGCTAATAACGGAGCAGACAAAATAGGTGTGTGGCGCTCTCTCTCTAACCAGCAGGTTCAACAGCTCTGATGGAGATTTAGGCGACGGGGGGAAAGCTGGTGACAAGAGCAGCCACTGTGGTTACCCCGAGTTTCCTTTTCCGCTGATAAGAGGGAACGCTGTGAAAAGTCATGTGTGCAATCACGCCGGCCCTTCTAAATTTAAACGCTGCGTCACGTCCGCTGCAAAAACCACACATGCATGCAAGCGCGCTCCTGCAGACTCCTACACCAATTGGTGACAAATATCCAAATATTCCACCGTCTGTCTGTAAACATCTTCCTTTTTTTTTTTCTTCTCAGGCCCTGCCTTAAAATACTTACAAGAGAGTGTGATGTGTTCACGCCAAAGTCTAATTAAAAACAACTCTGTGATTCAACTGCACACACACACACACGCACGCACACACTCAGAGGCAGACACAGAGAGACAGTACATACAAAATCATTAATGGTCATTAAAGTGCTAAAAAAAAAAAGGGTTAAACCACCCTTATGAAGGTGCTTTATTTCTATCTTTATTCAGTAAACAACAAACTAAAGTTCACAGATGTCACCTGCAGTGCTTTCTTGTCTATTTTCCCTTCTAAATGTGAACATAATTAACAAAACTCACACCACGTTATACTGAAGATAACAATGATACATAAAAGTCTACAAATTATAACAACACACACTAAAATAGGAGGGAAAATGTAAAAAAAAGGACAAAGTTTTAAGGGAAAAAAGCTAGAAAATAGCGAGAGCTGCGGCAACATATAGTGTACTTTCTTGAAAATGCATGTTTATTATTTATTTTTATCTTTATCTTTACTGTCTTTGCTGCTCTGACAATGTAAATTTACTACTAATAAAAGACTATCTTATCATATCTTATAAATGACAAAAAAAGAGAGCGATTAGATTAATCCTTTATCTAAATTATACAGAAGTCAAAACTTATCAGGTCCTGCCAGGACTAATAATTTATAAGGCTATTTCATTCAATCAATATAT
This sequence comes from Solea solea, assembly GCF_958295425.1. Taxonomy (NCBI): domain Eukaryota; kingdom Metazoa; phylum Chordata; class Actinopteri; order Pleuronectiformes; family Soleidae; genus Solea; species Solea solea. Next base: position 30,612,576 of record NC_081136.1, on the reverse strand, counting down.
ACACAAAAATCCTGATCATCATTAGCAACAATAATTATACTTAAATAATAGTACACTTATAATATTAGCAATATCGTCATACTTATATAATTTACTCAGCTGAAACTGAAAATGTTTACTTTCATTATTAATCAAGTAAAAAGGTAAAAGCCCATCTTTTCCCCATAGACTTCCATTCAAATTGAGTTTTTTTTACAACCAGTAAAGTCGCCCTCTGGTGGTTATTCAATATATTTTTACGAACAGCACTGACGTTCTAGGGAGAACTGGAAAACTATACGTCCACTTTTTTGACGTCCACTAATAGGACATTAAAATAAAAACTATTTTGATTTGAATGAATATGCGCCACTCCTCAGAACATCTGTAATATAATATAATCAAACTACTAATTAAAGTAGTACAAAAATGTGATTCTTTATTCAGAAATTAATTCGATAGTAGGCCTGGGATTAATACGCTTTTGTCCTGATTTGATCATATCATGACACTTGGGTGACGAAAGATTTGTGATGTGATTTATTGAGATGATTGAGATGAGATATGATCTAGAACTGCAATTTTCTTTCCCTCCTTAAACCAAAATTGCTTTAGCTTTAGCAACTCAGTATTAAAACAAAATAAAATAAAAAAGAATAAAATGCAGGGCCGGAATGAGCAGAACCTCTAAAAGTGGACACGGCACGAACTGAAACATGCATGGATCACAGACAACACTAATAAAGACATCTTCCAATACTTTTACATTCTGTTCATCAAGTGAGGAGAAATATCACAATTTTGGAGCTGAAACTGATTTTTAAAAATGTGTTCTGTGTAGAGCTGCAACTAACCAATATGTTTATAATTGATTAATCTGTCGATTATTTTCTCGATTTATTGACTTGTCCATTCAACGTTAAAAAATGCTGATGTTCTCAAATGTCTTGGTTTGTCCACAAATCTTGTTTTAATCATGAAAAAAGCTTCAAACCGATTAATCATTTATCAAAATAGCTGATTAATCGAGTAATTGTTTCAGCTCTAGTTCTGTGCAAAAGGACCACCACAAATACAGTAAATGTTTCAAATCAGTCAACCTGTAATTATTGAGATAAATATAGAGAATTAAAGTTTTTATTTTGTTTTTTTTGCTACCCGAGTGAAAGCTAGGGCTGCAACTAATGATTATTTTCATAATAATCTCTTCTTGTTGACTGATTACTTTATGGAGCAAAAAAAAAAACACATTTAAGAAGCTGAAAGATCTGAAAACTTGCTTTAATTCCTTAATAACAATTAATCGATGATCAAAATAGTTGATGATTCATTTTAATTGATGAATCATTGCAGCTCTAGTGATAGCTGAACAAACCAGTCTCTATAGTGTGGATTTATTCCAGGAAATGAAATTGTCATCGTCACTGACTGACGTGTGTCTCACACTGCAGCTAAACAACTATGTGTGTAAGTGAGTGTAGTGACCGGCTGTTAACAGCAGTATGAAACACAGAGCTGAGCAGAGAACAAACTGATCTACTCCACTGTGTGTTTGCTCAAGACTGCACACGTGCACAACATAAAGTGTGCTGCAGGTGATGGAGGCAGTGTGTGTGTGTGTGTGTGTGTGTGTGTGTGTGTAGTTTGTGTGCACGTTGATGTTGTGCAAATACACAACAGGTGAGTGTGCGTGAGCATCGGTATGGTATGTGGGCGATTGCACGCCCGGTATGTTCACGTAAAGGCTGGAAGTACAGTAAAACGCACGCACAGCAGAGTGCGGACGTCGCTGAACGTCTATGTGCAGAATGTAAAGAAAAATGGCTGCACGCACGCACACACACACACACACACAAAGTATAATTTGCATATGTGAGCATGTGCAGCGGCAGGTGTGTAAATAGGCCAGTGGAAGCAGAGGCAGCTGTATTCACAGGAGTAGGATCAAAGTCCAGTGCCACATTCACAGGTATGCGGCGACAAAGCGCTCACACGTTAAATCACACATTATTTCACAAGTTAACACAAAAGGACCCACATCATTATAATCAACTGCACCGCTCCACGGGGGATGCTGCATGCTGGGGGAATGTCTATATGTAGGACTGAACTGTCAGGGCATTATTTCAGTGCCACAATTCCAGCCAATCAGTGACTGACTGACTCTGTGTGTGTGTGTGTGTGTGTGTGTGTGTGTGTGTATCATCAAGTCAAATCGCTAGATAGACACCGAATGTGCAATTCTCATGAAGTGCATTTTATATATAGGGGTGGGAATCCGTCAGAATCACTGGATTGGATGTCGGACAGATAAAAATGTAAGATCTGAGACAATCCAAAAATCCTATATATCATATTATTCACTATGTACAGACTGTAAAAAAATGTCATTAAAAACGGTTACAGTTGGAGAATTATGTCTTTGTGAGTTCGGTATCGGACACAAAAACCTGGTATCGTCCTGTCACAATATACAACGCGTGCAATTTTAGATTGTTTTTCCCTTAATAGTTGGTGCAATTTTCATTTTTCTGATTTATAATCTGTACTTCTAGTCTTTAACGAGATAAAGCTGCACAAAATGTCATTGTACCTGTGTGTCATGACAATACAATTAATTTGTTCATTCATAGTACTGTGGGAAAGCTATAAAAGACTTTCAGTTTCACCTATTAGGGGTGGGAATCACAATACGATATGTTTACGCAATGCATGGTCCCCGGTACCAATAATATCGCGATTCTGTGAAAATCAATATTGCAAGACATATAGCGATACATCGCGATATCTGTCTAACTGAAGAAAAATGTTAACGTCCGTGAGAAGTTCAAAGTGCAGGATTTCTCTATTTATTTACAACCTAGAGAACAAAGTGCATAAAGTCTATGTATTTAGCGTGGATGGGGCATCTCTTCACATAGCTTTCTCCAGTATTATCCCACTGTAAACTCCCTCTTCTTCTGCCAGGTAACTTCCAGCCCAAGTTCCCCCCCCCCCCCTTCATTCGAGCAGCGCCGCCACGAGGTAGCAATAATGAACTGATTCTATTGATTCAGTTAAACTGAAAACTGGTGGTGACTCCGCCCACCTTGAGGTACTATATTGTAAAGGAAAACAAAACAAACCGTGTTGGCGAGGCGAGCTGGGACCATGTAGTGGAAACACAGCATTAGTAACAAAATGCAGCAAATCATTGATTTAAATAACATATAAATAATGTTAGAGCAGTCAAAATCTAGTCAAAGCTATGCCATTCTGGTAGTCTGGTAGTCATTCGGCAAAATTAAAGCACTAAATCAAACGCTGTATAAATTATTGGCGAGCAAAAAGTATTTATCCATTCACAACACAATAAAATGTAATTTACAACTTGTGTTTTTTCTGAGATATATTGTGTTTTGACAGAGAACTCCTCGTACCGATTTACAGTCCACGGACAACTGCCCAAGGCAAGGTCACTAAACCTCTCAACCACAAGGGCACTACTCTCACTACTAAGCTCTCCTCCTGCCTGTTGTTATGGCGATGCCGAGAGGGCCAAGCCGGCTGCCAATTGGCTGCCGTCTCATCCTGTGGGCGGGGCCGCCGCTCGATGAGGAAGCGGCGGCTCTCAGAAGCTCAGCTGGGTTTGTTTACATTGAGAGAGCACCGGGGGACATGTCGGAGAGGGAGAGAGGAATGTGAGGACGTTTGGAGAAAATGTCTATGAGGAGTCCACAGAGATATTGATTCAGTTAAAGTGAGTCAATAACCACAAAACAGGGAACGGAACAGTACACTGGAAGGAAGGAGGAAAGGAGGCATTCTCGTTTAAGTACTACTGCAAACATGAGGAGTAAAGTGGAGTGCCTTCAGCACGCTTGAGAATTTTCTCACAGGACATGTGTTTGTTGTGTAAAAGTAAGAGGACACATTTACAGGTACTACATTATTTCCTTATGTATCACAATTAGAGTTTTTAGATCATGTCCCCAGTTCATCAAGTACTAGTTTGGTCCGTAAAAAAAATGTGCTCAGTTTCTAAGATTTCTTTGTCAAATGAAGCGACGGAACAGAAAATATTCACATTTAAGAAGCTGAAAAATCAGAAAGCTTGTTGTAATTATATAAAAAAACAACCTCTAAAACAAATAATTGATGATCAAAATAGCTGATGATTGATTTTGTAATAGATGAATCATCAATGAACCGCTGCATCCCTGCAATGATTGTTAAATTCATTGTTAATTTCTCCTGTTTGTGAATCAAAAACTCAATTGTTACTCGATTACTAAATTAATCTACTTAATCTCTTTCGATTATTAAATGAATAAGTTCTGGTTGCTTTTCCAGGTTTGAAAAGCACTGATCCACATTTTTCTGGATCAAGTGATGACTTAATCGATTAATCGATTATGAAAATAATCAGCTAAGGGAGTTGGAGGTTATTTTTAACGTAGATTCATTGTTTCATTGTTTTCTCAATATTTTGTTGTTGTTGTGATTGGTGGTATGAGAGAAGTGGAGATGTAAATGCAGCTGTCACTACAGCCTCCTGTACTATTTTGTGGTGTTACTATCAGATCCTTTAAGTGTCCATTTTACCACATGACAGTACAGCAAAACAAGAGAATGACATCATATATTACTCATAAAAGAAGCTGAAAAATAAACCCCAATTGCAAGACAAACACCTCATAATATGAGCAACAAACACTTGTGGTGTGGAATTACCTCTGAAAAGGGAACACAAAGATTTGCCGACCTCGACTGCGTCAGACCTCGACTAATCCACCACTACAGAGAGGAGTTGCAAGACGAGTCATGAGAGTCTGACAGACACTCCCACACCACAGCAGCAACACGACCCTTTCAGCATGCGCTCCACACTCGCGCACACAGCAGGGAGAGGTTAACAGAAAAGTAAGGAAACCACTTCAGATGAGAGAGCGGGAATAACGTGTGAACATGCCACAGAGACCCTATTAACACAAACAGAAATGCCTTTAAAGCATAACTTATTCACATATACAACTCTAATCAACCCCCTACTCTATCATGTTCAGTGAAAGGAAAATGGCATCAATTACAGCAGCTTTAAAAACAAATGACATGTGAAATCATGCAAGCTTAACTTGTTTTGGGGGGGGGGGGTGTCTTTATAAACACCCTGGTCTGTCAATAATGGGCTTAAATGTGCACCCACAAGCATTTTCTCTCTTTACAAGCTCATTTTAGAAAGTGTGGCACTAATGCTGCAACTATGAGGGATTTATACCACATCCCACTGGGGCCATTTACGCTAAGAATAAACATGTTGGCCTTGATTTAAGTACATTTCAATTAAAAAAAAGTCCTTTAAATGCATCTGATGTGTAAAATCATATGTATATAAAGCGTTTTGATGAGGTTTTGTGGAGCTACTTGCAAGATATGTATAGCAATAATAGAAATGAAGTAATGTTTATTCATGATTTCAACTCAAAAACTCAATCATGCAGATTCAAACACGACAAGGGTAAAAAAATGCTGAATGTTTCTAAACTTAAGAAAGCCTCGCTACACCTCTCAACAATGTCTCGACCAGACAGCAAGAAAAACAAGTGTCTGAAACCGTAGCCAGGGTTGAAACATACGATGGTAGGGCTGAAATGTTTCGATTATGGATTACTAAAACGGGGGCTGTTATTCTGAAAATAATGCTTTTAATTTTGTAACAGTGTCTGACTTCCTGTCCCACTCACCATCCAGCAATGCAGGAAAAATACAACACAGGCACTCGGTGGAATCCAAGGATCAAGCACTCAGCGTGAGTAAAGATGTATACAATAAACAATCATTTGAGGGTTTGTTTTTTTTTTGGTGCAATAAATTCCATTTGTTTCAAGTTATCGCTTGAAATAATCGATTCTATTCAATTTCTATAATGGAGCAGGCTTATTTGGTGGGGCAGTTTGTGTGTTAAGAGCATCTTCAATTTTTTCCAGTGTCAGAAACTGGGTTTGCATAACATGTTTTAAATGTTGAAGGTCGGGGGTTGTCCATATTTTACATATATCCCCTCTATGTGATGACCACTACGGAAAGCTGAGCAGCAAACTTGGACGTGTGTAACTAGTAGCCACTGACCCCTGAGGCTGACACCCCCCCACCACCACCACCACCCTTAAATCCTGTGCATATACATCTATGCAAGTGTCTATATGTAAAGCTCCAGTGCTGATTTGATGTGCATTTCAAGCATGAGTGCAGACGGCGTGATAAGATACGAGCACCGATAGCACAAACGAGGCCAGAGAATAAGACTGTTACAGGGTCAGCAGGGTCACAACTTTTAAAGAACCCTCGTGGAGAAGAATGGCAAACGTACTTAGGCTTGATGGGAGAGTGCAACAATCGGAGGAAATGCATAAATCAACCTAAGAATGTCTTGACGGGGGGGGCAATTCCTGGAGCATCGTTCATGGCGTGATGAAGAGTAATTGGCTATGTCATGCATCAAATTTAAGAATGAAGTCACTGAATCAACCTTAGTAAGTGATTTCTGGCCACTGTGATGCAGTTACAATGCTTGTAAAGTTGTAAAACAAAAAACCAACGCAAAGCAATAACTTTTTTCCAAGTCTGCACCAAGCTTGGCCCGATCGACCACTACAACGGCTGCTTCTAATAATTTCAGGAATTTCGATATGGTGAGCTCTCCAGAATGTTCTACTCTTGAGAGTGTTTGTGTGTGTGTGTGTGTGTGTGTGTTTTAGACCTGTTGTTACCTGACTCGATGTGTGTGTCTGTGTGTTACAGCAAGCAGAAAACGCTGCCAACAAAAGGGGGGGGGGGGCACCAGAGCAGGGACAAAACAACAGGGGCTGCCAAGAATGTATGTGTGTGCGTGTGTGTGTGTGTATTAGACAACACCACTGACCTCTTTCTGCTGAGAAACAGAAAGTGGAAAAAGTGTGTGTGTGTGTGTGTGTGTGTGTGCGTGCATAGATCTCCTCTGGCCTCTCTCCTCTCATGTGTGTGCGTGTGTTCATTAAGCATGACCACGTGTCGTGCACCCTTGCCCCACCCCGGCAGACGGCTGAGGCCAGTGCACGTGCTGCCAACAGACGGAAGCAGCAGCTAGTGGGCAGATGTGAGCGCGCTCAGTGGAGCCATAATCAAAAACAAACGAGACAAAGACTCGGAGGAACGGAAGTTGGATTCTACTCCTGGAGATGAATCCATACTGTAACTATCTCACATTTTCATTTATTGAATCAAACTTTTTTTTGACATCTACAACTCGGGCGACATCTTCACAAGATCATTTCATTGCAGAGTTGAAAATGAGAGACAATCACTCCTTCCATCCTATCAAACTTGCGGGGAACGTTCACATTCAAACCTTAAAAAAACCTTTCAGTTCAAAACACACAGCCTGAACTCCCATCAGAGCATCTGAAATAATTATTGCAACGTCCAGCAGATGATTTTTTTTCTTAAAAGTTGTTTATCGAGACGAGCAGCGCAAGAAGAGTTCAACCTCGCAAGACGAAAGGATTGTTGTCTGGCGGTGCCAACACCCCCGTACAAGAAAATCCAGACTCTCGCACTACCAGATCAGTGGCGTCCCCGTCTATCTCAAATAAGCTCTTGAAAACCAAGCTCTTCCAAGAGCATCTTCTGTCCTAGCGCTTACATTACCCCCCTCCCCTGCCTTCTCACGCTCTGTCAGTCCAGTGTTCCTATCTAGTGGATTTCTTTACAGTTCTAGCACGACTCGGCTTGGCTCATCTTCGCTTTGCTTTTCCATTAGGGATAGCACCTTGTAACTGGTGCTTTTTTTCAGTACCCGCTGTGGCGTGGTTCCAAGCGAGCTGAACCGATACTAAAAAGTGATGTCAACACACTGCTGGCCACTGAGTCCGGCACAAAAATCTAACCGAACAATGCCGAACTGTAGATCAGTTAAAAAGCCTTAAAAAAATCCTGAAAATATGCTCATCTCCAACATTAAGCAAGGACATTTCTAAAAATCTCAATATTTCTCATCTTTTCAGTATAAACTAAAACTCTGTAGGATCAAAATCAGCTGAAGAGTTGCTTGGAAAGAAAAATTCTGCTTGTATTTAAAAAAAAGACCCATAATTGCTTGAGAAAAGCCTCTGCACACAGTGCTACATTTAGTCAATTATTCTGTGAATTATTTAGTGTGTTTCAGCTGCCGTCAGTCTGCTGGATATTTGGGGTCTAAAAAAAAAAAAAAACACACCGTGGTTGTTCATGTGCAGGACGAATGGTGTTGGATGTTTTCAGGTAACTGGACATTGCACAAATTTAACTGACGCCCCAACACACAGTACCGTGCACGACGATGAGCGGACGGTTCATGCCGTGTCTTACCGTAGTGCGTGAGTATGCCCTGAGGGGTGACCACCTTATCGCAGACATGGCACACAACGAGAGAAAAATCGTCCAGTGCTGGAAACTGGCTGTAGACAAACATCTCTGCAACAGACAAGAAGCGAGAAAAAAGACAGAATCATTAATATCAGAAATGAGTTCAACATTTTTTTTCCTTTCAAACTTGGTAGAATTATACATATTTAAAACTGAAAATTGCATTTCAGTGAAATATTTAGGGATTATTTATTTATATACATTATTGGCACGATATCAGCAGATATTGGCTTTAAAATAGATTATCAGATGTCGGCAAACAGACCAAGATGTGCCGATATGACTAATGACTACAACAGTGGGCTAAATAGGCTAACTCCTTGACTCCTTTTATTTTGCTCAGTTAAATAGATGTATATCTACATCTGCTGTTGGATGAATATGCAAAATATTATCAATGAAACTCTCCAAATTCCATAACTCAATCTCGTCTTCACGCGGAAATAACTTTAGTTTATTAAATGTATGTGTATCAGGGATTCTTCGGCACGTTACAAAAATAACCGCAAGGACTGTATGTTAGCGAGTAAGTCACTCACGTGGAACATTATTAATGTTTATCTCCATTCGGGACGATCACAATAAAATAAACGCCATGCGATTACGTCGCGGATGTTGAACAAAAATATGTTCATCTCTGCGAGAGGAAAGATAAACACAGATGCAGTGTTTGTCCAAAAACGCAGGCGAAATCTGAAATGCCGTCTTAAATATTTACATTTCAACAGGTTTCTCGGCAGTAAAAGATGAAAGATGACTTTGTAAAATGAGCCGCCGCTGCTGTGGAACAAAGAGTCTGGAAACACCGTTGGCAGGTCAACAAACGCGTTTTCAAACTCAAAAAGCTGATCAGCATCACCGCAAGTATGTGTGTGTGTGTGTGTTTTTAAAAAAACAACAAACTATGAGCTGCTACAAAAAAAAGACATTTTTTATTTTTTCTGGCAAATTCCAGAGAATAAAATAGAAGTTCAGTGGGAGTATTTAAAAAAAAAAGAAAGAAAGAAGCAAAAAAGAACACAATTTCCTCTGCATCTGCCAATTCTAATGCAAACAAAGTGTGCCGCCTATTTCGTTTGCTTGTGTACGTGTGTCTGTGTGTGTGTGTGTGTGTGTGTCAGGCCAACTGTCAGAGTTTGCCAAAAGACTGACAAGGCGGAAAATGGAACTACAAAAACAATCACTCACTGGTGAATAAGCATGTTAGGAGCTACTAAAAAAAAGTCCATCACTGCACCCTGATTACACCCGGAAAAAACAAATGAACAGCGAATTAGCTTTAGGACGAAGTTGCTTGACAACGTAAAGCGTTTGAAAGTGGCACAGACAGAGACGCGTTGGCCCGAAGTAGCACAGCAACTGTTACAGAGGCACAAAACCAAAAAACAGAGTGAGGAAATGAACCCGCAGTCAATCATCATAGGTGGTATTTAAGAGCTTTTCAGCGACGACTGTGCAAGGGGAGGCACGTTCTGCAAACAACTGCCGCCGAGTTTGGAAGAGAGGCACAACACGAGAGACGGTAAACAAGCTTATCACATCTGGCTGGAGAATCCAGAAACAAACCAGTGTCTTGTTTATTACAAAGAAGCCTCTGATACAAATCTGGCTTAAAATACAAAATGGTACAAATCAGTGCCAGGTTTTTGAGTTGTTTTTTTTTGAAAAGGGGACTGAAACATTTTTTTTCTAACATTTCATCACCAACATCCGTGTTAAAACAACAAGGAAAAACTAACAAGCTTTCCTTTTTTTTGGTCACAATCTAATCTCCCCCAATCATCAGAAAGTGGTTTTGACTACAAGCCAGGGAGAAAACTGAAATCCTTCCAGGGAGACTTTATTATAACAGGCAATAAAATGGCTTCGTTGACAAATCGCAGACGGTGAAACTACAATTACTTGATCGAGCGTCTACAAACGAGTACATTCTCCAGGATCTCGCAAAACATCGCCATGGCAACAGTTAACACACATTCAACCACCGCGGGCAGAATGTGCCTGACGACCAGCTCTGAACATGTGGATAACAAACAGGATGAATCACAAGGACGGATGTTTGCATACATGTGTTGCGAGTGCTGGCATCATCCAGTTAGACTAAATATATATATAGGTACTGATATCGTTAGATTGGAGGACTGAATCGATTTTAAAATATCAGTCTATAAAGCACTTTAGACCAGGGGTGTCAAACATACGGCCCGCAGGCCAGAACCGGCCCACCCGAGGGTCCAATCCGGCCCGCAGGATGAATTTGTGAATCTAATCGTAATGTCATATACTATATTTTTCAGTTCCAGATACCTGACTAAATGTTTTGTTCCACTGTAGATCCACTGTGATCTGTAAGGTGCTATGCACATGTGTAAATGGTAAATTGCCCCAAATATCTAGAACAAACTCCTAGATGAGTTTGTGCGTCAGCTAAATCAATTCAGTCTCTTAAATCTATCGTGAATACCTGCCTGTTTGACACCATGTTGAAATTAAACTGCTGCACCACAGCCATGACTGCAACTGTCTTTCTTTTAATATTTTCTTCCCCTCTTTCTTTTACCTCTCAATTTAAGTGTTTTTATTGTGTTTTATTATGCCTTTTATATCTTTAAGGCTGCGGCCTCTGCTGTATTTCTCCTTCTTTTTATTGCAAAGCTATTTGAAGTGTGCTATATAAATAAACTTGCCTTGCCTTATTTAAACAACAGATCTGTACATGATAAGCTCATTCCAAATCAATAATCACACGTCGTCAATACGTATGTGTATTAACTACGCTAAAGCAAAAAAAGTACACTTTGTGAATAATATATACTTTTATAAAGGAAAGAATTTCATTTTGGCTTCAACTATTTCAGCACAAACAGCATCAGAATGACTAAATTAGCAACGTCTGAGTGGTTTCTTCCTCGATCCCCGGGTCTGTGTGGGTTGGTCCATTGTGGCGCCTGCGTTCCGTCGCCACAATGTCTGATCCGACATTGCAATTTCAGTTGGATAACGACAAGAAAGATCCTTTCCTTGCTTTTTAGTACATTTATCCTCCAAGCATGTTAAATTAAATCATACTTTACAGGGAATTCCTTCTCTGATCTGCCTGTTTTTGTTTAATTTGCGTGTTCTTACCGTGCGTGCGTGCGTTTTCTCCGACTTCCTCCCACAGTCCAAAAACATGCAATATGGGAATTAGGTAAACTTCCAGGGACTACTTTCCAGGGATTCCCATTCTTTATAGAAAGAGGAAACATACAAATAGCAACACTGCTTATTCCTAACGGGATGGGGTGAGAGAAGCAGTCGCTCAAGTCAAGTCAGGAGACAAACACATAGATACAAGACATCACGGTGTACACCGAACAACACTTTCTGCCAAAACGGACTCATGATCAACAGATAATGAGTGCACTTGGCTGCCAAGTGAGTAAACACGTCATAGAAACTCACCCGCCACTTTCTTAATTACACCTGTTCGACTGCTTCTCAACACAAATACCCAATCAGCCGATCATATGGCATCAACGTGGGCTGCTGCTGAAGTTCAAACCGAGCATCAGAATGAGGAAGTCGGTTGATGCGAGTGACTTTGAATGTGGCGTGGGACTACAAAGCACAACCCTCTCCAGGGTTTTCAGAGAAAAGTCCAAAATAAAAAAACAGAGAGAGAAAATATCCACTGAGTGGCAGTTCTCCGACCTCTGGCATCGACAAGACATTGTTTGCCCAGAGCAGACTGACCAGACTGGTTTGAAATAATAGAAAGGCAACAGTAATCTAAATAACGACTCCTTACACTAAAATAGGGCTGAGTGGTATGGGTCAAAAATGATATCCTGGTATCATTTGGCTGCATGGTGATTCACCGTCTATTTTACGTCATATTTAAATAATCGGAATTTGCACATTTGTGAATCGATTCAGAATCGATTGCATTGAAGAATCGATTGCTTTTTCCCCCACCCCAGAAGTCCGCAGTGGGTACAACTCCTGTTATTCTATTAGCTGTCATGTGTACCTAATAAAGTGGACAAGGAGTGTCGGTGCCGGAGAGATCGAGAGCGTAGTCCCAAAAACAACAACAATGTGTGCCAACCTGGCTGCATGCACTGAGCTGTCACGTGAGTAAACACACGTACTGTCTGTGACTTTATTCAGAGCGGATTCTCAGGTTTGTAAAGTGTGAAGACTGAGCGTGTACGTGTGTGTGTGTGTGTGTGTGTGTGTGTACGAGTGTACGTGCATATCACGCTCAGCAGGCTTTAGTGTCGTGTTACGGGCAGATCAGCAATTCTGCAAACACTGTTCCAGTCTGGCTCTGAAAGAGGAAGATGAGGCATGTGAGTGAGAGCGTGCGTGTATGTGTGTGTGTGTGGGGAATGAGGGGGTGAGAGGCTGGTATTCGACCAGTATGAGTGAGAAGACTTTCCCCGGCTCAGTGTGTGCGTCAGTGCGTAGCTACGAGGGCTGTGGCGAAGCTCAGAGTTTTAGTGATGACTCAAGCGCGTTACTGTGCTCCTGTGGGAACCTGAACGTGGTGAGCTGCTGCGGAGGAACTCCACTGGCTCTGTCCCTAGGGACGCCGTGCTGGGGAGGGGTGAAGGAAACCCGCTCACTGCTACCCAATATCTCATTGATATACTGTATACACTTACACATAATGCAAACCTATTATTTTTTTAACAACTATTAACAGTGCAAATAATTAGTATTATAGCTAGGAGTACTAACTTGTTTTTTGGATGAAATGAAAATACATACAGTACAAGCAACTAAATCAAAGTCCTTCTAGTAGTATGCTATAATTAGAAGATGTACCACTTCAATGAAAATAATAGTACAGACACCGATGACGCCCTTGGCTGGGATTCTGTTTTCAGGATAAAAAAAAATGATTTTCTTTCAACAAGTCTGACACTTATGCAGTGCAAAGAAGTGCAGCTTTTAAGAGCCTGCCTGTTTGAATGAAAGCCTTTTATGAAAGCCTCCAGAAGAGGAAAGGAAAAATGAACTTGCTACGAAAGAAAACTACAACCACTAAAGTGGTGTACAAGGGCTGCTGAGTACTTTCATTAGTGATTATTCTGTTGATTCTTGAAGAATTTGTGAGTAGTTTGGTCCATTAAATTGCCATAAAATAAGGCCTTAAAATGTTATTTTCCCCAAAACTCAAAATTGCTCAGTGTTTATGATTTATTTGTTATGTGGGCAAAGAAAGCAGAAAATATTCACATTTAAGAAGCTTGTTAATTGACTGATTGAGGAAGAGAGACCGTGAGCGGCAATAATTACATTTAAGAAGCTTTTTATCATTTAAAAAAAAAGTGATGAAGTTTGCCTAATGTTGGGAGACAGTAAATAGCATTGACTTGTATATTGCTGATTAAAAAATGAAAGTAAAAGTATGTTTTGGGTTTTGATGGTGATGGGGGGTTGTTCTATGTTGGTCTGCTCAAGCCTGATGTAAATCCACCTTCCAGGGTTCTAGGAAATTAAGGCTAACTGTAGGCATTTGTCATTGTTTTCTGCAAATTTCAATTGATTAAAAGAGAGAGAATAATATTTTTCAGCCCTGGGAACAGGGATAAAATAGTTGTATCAACTGAAATGCAAAAAAGAAAACTGTAGATGTAGTCATGGCTGAGCAGACGGAATCAACTTGGCTCACGTTACAGTTGTAAACAAAAGGATGCAACAACTATTTCCCGGTTAAACTTGCTCTCATTGATTATTGTGGGGTTCTGCTCACGGCACCAATTGCTGTTCAGAACCAGGAAGACGCTACAGATGCTACAGGGCCAATTATCCTCTAGTGTGGTGCAGGCTTCAAACATGTAGGACAAGGGTCCCCGAGGACCAGGATTGGGAAACACTGAATTTAACCTCAGCATGTTTTTGGAAACAGGAGAACCAGAAAAAAAGGTGGGAAGGTTGCCGGTTCAAGTCCCCACTAGGTCAAGGACTGGTCATTGTTAATTGAAAACCTAAACTGGCCCCAGCATGGGAGTCCACATCCAGAGTATTCCCATAAACCGAAAGAGGAAAAGAAAATATGGGAAAGGGAACTTGACTTGTAACCGGAAAGTCGCTGGTTCAAATCCCCACCTGGCCAAAAAGGGCTGGGGTACCCCTGAGCAAGGTACCCAACTCCCAATGCTCCCTGGGCGCTACTCAGTGTGGCAGCCCACTGCTCCTAATTCTAGGATGGGTCAAATGCAGAGGAATACTTTCCCTTAAGGGGATTAATAAAATTAAACTTTAAGATAGGTATATTATAAAGTGCCTTTGTAAGCTGTGCTGTTTTTGTATGTTTCTTTCTTGGAGTAGAGTCTGCTGGTTAAATAAAGAGGAACACACTGACCACTCTCATGTGCACAAAAACAACAACATTCAGCCATAACAGCGTGGCTCTGTCAGCCGTAGGTTTCCTCACTACAATGATGATACAGTGATGGTGGTGATGGTGTAAACTTCCTTACCTTGTGTGCTGAGCTGAACGGCTTCTCTGTGGCAGTGGAGCTCTTTATCACCCGAGGACGAGTCTGAGTCTGTGTGAACACGAACAAACACAAACAGCCACTTTAAAAACATCTACAACAACAACAACAAAAACAACCAGCAGGCAGCATTCACTCACAACAACAACAACAACAAACTTTGGGGCCATGCGTGCAGCCATGCTGCAGCACTCTGTTTAGCATTAGCTTGTTAGCGCCTGCGCTGGCTTCCTAAATCAAGTGGAGCTGTCAAAGCTAACAAACTTACAGCTGGACACTTGAGGAGGATTATCGCTGCCGCACGCGTCAAAGGCAGCGAGTCCGTGCTGCGTCGCCTGCGCGCGGCTGTCGAGAGCAACAAGCTCGTGAATGTTTCATATTGTGTGGTAATAGTAATATTTTTTGACAGTTACTCCGCTGCGCTCTGACAGACAGACAGGCGGTCAGACAGACAGACAGGCGGACAACCTGCCTGCTTTCTCAACTCAATCACAGACAGTTGGGACCACGCACTTCCCGACAGTTTGGCCGCGAAAACAACAACGTTAGCGACGTACGAACTTACTGTCAACGGGACGTAATTCACTTGCACGGACGAAGGAAGACCAAGGCTCGCAGATGAAGCTATCCGGACTTGGTATTTGGCGATCCAGTGTCGCCATTGCTCTTCCTTCTCGTAGCTTTGCTGCGAGTCTCTCTCTCTCTCGCAGCGAGCGAAAACCGAAAGAACGAGCTATGGTGACGTCGTTTTCGGCAGTCTTCGAATCGGCTCGGTCGTAGTCGGAGGGTTGAGAGGTTGTTGAGGGAGGGAGGATAGTCTGAAAATGTATTTCCTTCTTTCCTTCAAAACAAATAACTAATTAAATAATATTATTTAATGAATACTTCATATATCTGACACAGATTCTATCTATCTATCTTGGACACTGAGCAAGTGTTCAGGGCTTTTGAAGACATTTTCACTGTCCATTGTTTATTTTTGGTGTCTCTTTGGCCAAATATGGATGACAATTATGTCTAAAGTCTATAAATTATATAAGACTATATAGACTTTATGACATAAAATCCATAAGACTGTATATCAAAATGGAAGATAGAGATGTTTATTGGAATTTGTGGACTTTCCACCTTGAAGTCACTTTAGCAGATGTATCAGTTTGAAATACATTGAAAAAATAAAAATCAAACAGGTACTGTAACAGGTTTTTGGCTGTTAAATGAAAGCCTTTCTTATGTGTCTTTTCTAAAATGACTATTTGTGGGAATAATCAGTCCTTAGTTTAAATAATCCAGTGTATGCATAACATCCAACAAGCCAAGTTGAAGTTGTACAAGTTCGAACACTACAGTAAAGGTAATAAAATACACTAGGCTGGAAAGAAGATGATACAGAACTCCACACAGACTGAAAGGATGAATAGAGAATCCAAATCATTAAATCCACCTGAATTCATCACGTGTTTCATCAGTTGTTTATGTGATGCGAAAATGATCCTCTGACATTTGGCTTCTCCACTTGACTCAAGTCTGGCAAGCACATGGCACCACAATGACCTCTTGTGGCTGGAAAGACGACCTACAGTACACGGTGCAAACTTGATGTCAACTGATCCCTTCAGTCGGCTCTATGGTACACTTGTGTCATAATTATTTGTACGAATCACAACAATGACAACTGAGCGAAACGAAAGGCTGGAGAGATATGTATCACTTTTTGTTTTCCCCCCTCAAAGGTTAACATGTGCATAACAAATATGAAGATAATGAACAAAAGCGCTGTCCAACGAATTACGAGGTAATAAATCATTTGTCTCGTCACAGTGACAAGAAAAATAAACCGATTAAGACGCACGCTTTGGTAAATGTCATACCTTGAAAAAACACATTAAAGATTTCAAAATAACAAAGCAACATTATTACCAGTAATGAAAGTCTTTAAATGCTTAAGCAGCATGGATAAGGTAGAAAATTAAAGTAAATGAAGTCATACGAACTAAAGTATATAAAGAATAGAATAAACTATTTGGGTAGAAATAAAGATTTGTGTATGACCCCAGCACTTCTTCTTCAGCACTTCTTCTTCTTTAGGTGAATCAGGGGAGAAAACCACAGAAGGGAGGAGGAGGAGATTCAGAGGAAGTGACAGCAAAGAAATGATAAGATATGTTTAGCTTGTAGTGATGAATGCAGGTCAAAAACACACAGATGCACATAAGTCACAAACACACCTCAATTTATAACCTGTGCTTAAAACCAGGGCCTCCGTCTTTGACATACAGACACCCATATTTATCATTTTTTTTGTCCTCGCTCTCTCTCTTCTCTTACACACACACACACACACACAGACACACACACACACACACACACACACACAGCGAGAGAGGATGACTCAACCACAATGTTCTATTTGTTCCACACAGAGTGATCACTGGAGTCACAGGACAAATCAGAAAGTCAAAGAAAAATCCAGGAAATCTTTTTGTCATTTCATAACCTCCCTCCTTCACAAACAACAGCCTCTGTTACTCACTTTATATAATATCTGTGCGGTTTGGTATTCAACCAGATCAGTAAACTTCATGGGATTTTAAGAAATCCCATGAAGCTCTTGTGCAGCCACACACAGATTTGCATGTGGACAACATGTTCACAAAGGAGATGAATGGAAAAACAGTTCACTTTTATTGAAAAAACAATGTCACAGAGTGTATGTACTGATGTCTCTCTCAAATAAGACAGGTTTGGCAGGTACATGCATAGGAATCATTGACAAATACACATTTTTAGCTGGGAAATGATTCCAGGAGTGCAGCGGCATAACCAGTACACCACACACACTATTGTTGTTTCATTTATGTTTGTCTTTCAGCCAAAGTTAACACCACCCAACATACAACGAATCATAGTAACATTCTACATAATTGAATATGAAAAATAAAACAGAATAACACCAGCTCAAACTTTGGTAGCCTAGAGAAATGAAAAAGAAAATGTTGCATTGGCAGAAAAGTGTCTGTTTAAATTCATAATTCAAAAGTTACAACAATATTAAACATAATAATATAAAAAAAAGGATACAATCAAGCAAGAATGTATTGTTTCACTGGTACTTTGGTAGACAAAGGCTGAATTAATCACCGCCAATCACGCCTTTGTTGTGGCTTCACACCATCACAGTGCTTCAAACGACACCAGAAAAACTAATTATATAGCATAATGATAGTGTCTTCAAGTTCAAGTCTTCAAGATCTACTCATTGACGTCATCTCTACACTCATTCGATAAATGAATAATCCTAAAGTTGTCACGCGTCGTCATTTCCACGTCTGATCATCACCACTGTAGCAAATGTACTCGATGTCAGAGAGCAAATGACGGAAAACAAGTATTCGAGTGAGTCACGTGTGCTTCATATATCAGGTGCAAAGAATATTAATTTAACTATCTTTCACATGTAGGAAATGTAAAATATTCTAAAAAAGAATAGACTTGCAGTTATGAGTATCAGCCTCTGTATTAACCTGAAAAAAACCTGGTTGCGGAAGAAATTTCAACAACATATATTTTGCTCCAATGTGCATGGGTAAAAACGTGACTTTAAAGTAAAATAATGAGTATGTGTATAACGTATAATGAATGTGACAGACGGTATTTAAAAGTCACAATGCAGCTGAAAAGCTTGTGACATTTGGTCACAGTCTGTGCATTGATCGCTGAACAAAGCATAAGGCACCATCTTGGAATAGTTGTAAAAAGACACATGTGAAAGGATTTCACACAAAATTGCATTAGTGTTGCTGTATTATTATTATTATGTGGTAAAAAAAAAAAAAAGGCACATGTGAGGACATTGAGGGGCTTCATAAAAAATTGCTAGTAGGAACAAGTTCAGCTTCAACTTCAATGGTTGCAAATTAGTTTTATTTGTGAATTTACATCATCACTGCCGGGTCAAATGATGTTGAAGTTGTAAAAGCTAATGTTGATAAGTGCTAATAATTAAACGTGGGTTTTTATTGACTGCGTTTGGCGTTAGTGGGAGTAACACAAGACAAAGGTGAACTCGTCTCCTTCATTTTTCACCAAAGTCTGGCGTCATTTCTGTCGCAAACAACAATAATAACGAGTGCTGTCATCTTTTGGCCGTTAGCATAGCAGTTAGCTATGAAAGCCTTTTAGCAAACATTACGTTTTACAATTTGAGACAGTGCTCAGTATTTTTTTCATCTTACTGCTTCATTCATTCAGTCAGTCATTCATTCATTCATGCTGCAGTTGTGGTCACATTTTTAGTAGAAGAGTAGAATTTAAGTAGAATTACTAAGCGACAATTAGCTTGTCAGCATGCTAATTTCAGTGGAAATCTCTTGAACAAAAGTCAGAATTCTGGGATTCAAGTCAGAATTGTGACACTTTTCTCAGAATTATGATATTTTTAAAAATGTAATCCTCTAGTATGTAATGAATGTGCAAGGAATTATATGAAATATAGTTATTTTGGGTCACACAAACACCACATTATCTCCGTGTCTGACCGGTAGAGCAGCTGCTGTGCTGATAACGTTCAAATAAGTTTTTCAACTGCTCATTGAACAATTTATCCTTCATTTTGTCTGTCTTCATTATGTTTTAGGAGTGTGCGTGTGTGGTATTTGTATGTAATTGTGTATGTGTTTTTTTGTGTGTGTATTATCCTATGTGTGCTATGTGTTAAATGGGTGCAGGGACCTGCTGCCTTCCCGGTCCAGATGGGGAGGAGAACTTTTGGGAGTGCCAGCGAGTCTCCTTGTAAACAAACCAGGCGTTTCCAGCCCACACAAACATGTTGAGGTAGCCAAACACCTGGAGGAACACAGAGAACAAAACATGAGTTTAAGAACACTACAGAACACAATTTATTAAAAGGAGGATGTCAATCAAAGCCCCATTTATCAGTGCCGTGTCCTGTTTGTCTTGTGTTGCATAAAAAAGTGTCGGTCCAATGCCACAATCAGGGGTCCTTATATTATATTTGTCATTCAAATGTTTTTCAATCATATATTGTACATAGAAAAGTGCACTTAACCTTCCCGTTTGCCAGTTAGGGCCAAAAGAATGTAATCTTTATTAATATATATAATAATAACCATCAGGGAGCCACTAAAGATGTCCGTTTGAATGGAAATCTATGGGAAAATTAGCCCACAGACTTCACACTTGACTTATAATGTCAGTTCCTGAGGAGTTAATGGTCTTGACTGCTAGTTTTAGGTCATCTGCGTCAGCATGTGATGTCAATTGTGTAAATTATGTATGATTCTTATGTCATTTTTTTTTAAATCAGTTTATCACACAGCTCACTCAAGAGTCACAGCTAACATGCGTGAAATCAGCGGACTTTCCCTTTACTCATGAAAGAGGTTTCCTTCCGTCTCACCACTGAGATGTTGAGGGTTCGCATGTTGGCGAACTCCGTGACCTCACAGGTGACGTTGCCGCCCTTGCACTGCGGCAGCGCGGCGCTGAGGCCGTCGGTGTTTGTGGCGTCTTTCACGTTCTGCAGACCCTTCGCCCAGGCGGATGAACACACCAGCCACAGGAAGACCAGGACGGCCGTGAGCACAAAGTCCTGCAAAACAACCACACGGAGCTCAGCTTTCCACATAGACACCGTTTAGTTTTTTCGTTGTTTTTTTTTTTTTTTGCTGGAAAATAAGATCAAGACTCACAAAAATAGGTCCAAAGTCAGAGTCCTTGTAGACGTGCATGTAGCCTAAATAAACCAGCAGAGCCACCATGCTGTACAGGAAGCAGACGACAGCGATGCCCACAAAGAACTCAGCTGCCGAGGTGGAGTCTCCAACGATGTGTGTCGTCATGACGGACTGGTTACAAATAGTGGTGTTTCCCTCAATGAGTGGCACTTGGCTTAACCTGGCCACAATACAAGATGGAGGCAGTTAGAATGGTTAATTATTCAATGAAACCCTCGTGATTTCAGAGTCTTGGAAGCTTCTTCTGATAATGATTCCCAACAGGCTGGAAAAAATGTTTCTGTCCGCAGTTCAAAGTGCTTTATCACAGTCCTTTTCATCTCTCCATCTCCTCAGCCTCATCCTTCTTCATCGCAGTTTCAGTAATTATTCAACCCTCCTTCTTCCTCTCTTCATTTCTGACACGCTGTACACTGCGACACGTAACAAAATAAGAACGGAAAGTGTTGAGATTCTCACCTAAATGGATAGTGGAACTCGGCATTAAGAGTTTCATTCTTGCCGTCGCCGCAGAAGATCGATAAAATGTTCCTCCCGGAGAAACCGCCACAGCTTCCGAAAGCGAATATGGCCGTGAGCT
Source organism: Solea solea (assembly GCF_958295425.1). Classification (NCBI taxonomy): domain Eukaryota; kingdom Metazoa; phylum Chordata; class Actinopteri; order Pleuronectiformes; family Soleidae; genus Solea; species Solea solea. The sequence continues at coordinate 30,591,349 of NC_081136.1, read as the reverse complement.
GTTTGGACACGGGAGAGAACATGAGAGAGAGACGAGGGAACATTAAGAAGCTTTGTTCAACAGAAAAAACACACTGAATAACATCTTTTTGTAAGTAAAAACCAGAACAGGAACGCTCAATACCATTTTATTGTGTCTGTGTTTATAAAGCATTTATATCATATGGATTTTATTGGATTTTGTCCAGTATTGGAGATTTGGAGAGTTGGAGAGTTTCAGGATCTACAGTTCAGCATTGTTCAGTTTGATTCTTGTGTCGGACGTCGTGCTCGTGACTCTTCCAGTGACGACACTCTCTGACCAATCAGTGGCCGGCAGTCTGTTGATGTCACATTTCGGCTCAGCTTGCTTGGAACCTCGCAAGACCAGGTACTAAATAAAAACCCCACCAGGGACCAGGTACTATCACTAATGAACATTGGGGGTGAGACTGCAGATTCCGACAAACAGAGGTCTCTTCTCTTCAGCTCACCTCTATGTCAAGAAACTATGGTGGCCTTTGGATACCAGAAGGGATGTTGTTGTTTTTTTGCATAATAATCTTCCACTTCAGAATGCAAAACACATGCTCTGGCTGTTTTGTCCTCTTCTGTTGCTATAACACACAAAATGGCAGCCTCTGTTAAGCAAGGTCCTTCCCTAAAATACATAAAAAGGCTTATTTTGGGAGTATGAAAACCCTCCTAATGTTACACACAGGACCTTTAATCCACAAGTTGTAATACTAATATCCACTGATAAGCACTACAGCAATACAAATATAAAACAACACATTCAACATAAATCATCTAACGTGTTTGGATGAGTGTTCTCTGGACTGCTGTCCCGCATGGCTTCACTAACGTCGCCATTCACCTCTCGGAATTCTTTCTCCGCTGCGGCAGGAAAAGCATCTGATTCAGCGTGTAGACCGTGTGACACTAATACTCCCAACACGCACTAAATTCCTTTCGTCAGGGTGACTATGACGAGGCTGAGCCCTCGAACTGCCATCCAAGAAACGCCGATCATATAATCATAATAATTCAGCTGGTGTCTGGCTCCCGGCCCGGACTCTCACTGATATCATCTTACCGGTAAAGATGATATGCCATGGAAATCTCTCTTTTTTTCACACACACACACACACACGGATACGGTCTCTTAACCTCAAAAAACACGACTTTTGAACAGCTGTATTTCACACAGTTGGACGAGGTTCTCGTTAAAACCCTCCGAAAAGCTGACTTTTTGTTTTTTCTGTTGCCCATCGATCAGACACAAAGTTACTTCACTCAGCATCCACTCGCCTTTTAGCCGTTTACCATGTCTTCAGGGAAATGTGTGGCTCTTTAGCTTGCTAATTGCCACAAACAACCCCATCCATATTTGATCAATTATCAATTCTCTGTGAAGAATACACAATTAGAGCTAAAACCAAAATCCGACTGTGTTAAACAGATATCATATTTTCAGTAATTAGTTGTAATTTATTAGTGGTTTGTTTTTACGGTACAATTCAGTATAATAGTTACTTAACTTGAAGATAGAGTGACTAAATTGCAGCCTTGTATCTTTTGCAAATTGACCAATTGTTCAGTTGTTTTTTTTTACAATTAAATATCCCCCATTAATTCATGTAGACTCAATCGCAGTGTTTAGCCTGGTTCTACATCTCAACGTGATTGGATAAGGTCAGCTGCATTGTACATATTTTATTGTAAAATCAATAATAAAAAAGCGATAAATCGCCCGTCCGGTCAAACGAGTTACAGAGAGCAACTCCTCTGTTCAAACCACAACACAGTGAACCAAAAAGACCTGAGAAATTTCTGTTTTTGTCAGCAGAAAAATGCACAAACCGACTTCAAAAAACACGCAACAGAGGCAGCTTTACACGTCGCCTTGGCTCCACATGTGCACACATTACAGTACACTGTACGCCCCCACACACCTTGAGGCATCTCCCCAGATGTCACTAGTTGCAACCACTTCCTGTCGTTCTGGCTACACACACACACACACACACACATACACACACACACACACACACACACACACCACAATAACCTACTTCTGTCACATTCCTGCTAGGAAGGTCACTGTAACGGCCGGCCCGGCACCGAAACGCACCACGTCCACATTGAGATAATAACGTTTTTTACACTCACTGTCAGACGAGGGGTTTTCAGTCCACTCCAGATGCAGTGACTCGCGGAGGCTTCCACTGCTCAGGCCTTTATCTCAGGAATCGCAGACATATCTAAACGTCTGCGTACCAAACATTCCTGACACTGGCAAATTAAATCAAATGCAGTCTCTCTCACAATCTAGCTGTGAGACAGAGTCCTGACTTTGCAAGTACTTGGAATAGGCAAAGGTTAAAGCTAAATAAATTAATTTAACATAATATATGTTTGGTTATGTTATCTGAAAATGGGCTGTGTCAAGCAAAACTATCAGACCTGACTGAGGGAGCGTTTGCGTGTATATGCTGGCAGTACAGGGGTGGGTGGGATAACCCTGTGAACCCTGTTTGCTGATGGTTTGAATGAAGATACAGTTGAGATGCAACAAGGAGGAGAGAAAGTGTTACTGAACAGAGTGTTTGCTTCCAGTTCAGGCTGCGACATCTATTTTGATAATCGGTTAATCAGTTTAGGGTTGTTGTTTTTTCAATCATTAAAACAAGCTATCTGATTTTTCAGCTTCTTAAATGTGAATATTTTCCAGTTTCTTTGCTCCACGTAACAAAGAAATCGTTAAAACTTAATTATTTCGGACATTCTAGAACGGGTTTGAGAAAGTGATCATCGTTTTCGGACAGAAAAAAAAAATCGACAGAATAATCCATTATGAAAGTAACGCTAGTTAGTTGCAGCCCTACTTCCGAGGAGGGAAAGTCCTCCTGTCATCTGACCTCGGCTGTTTCAAGAAAAATAAATATCTGCAACCAATCTAAAATCCTTGCATAGAATCAGACTTATCAGCAGCCTTGACGTCACTTCTTACACTAAGGGCACTGAGTCCAGGTCAGTCTGACCAAACCTCCAAAAACCAGTGGAATGTGCGCTCATTTTAGTCTCCTCCACAATCCTTGCAGATCCGACTCTCCCCGTTTTGACAGCGACATTGTCACAAGTGAAGAAAAAAGGGAAATAAACAATAATATTCAATATAATATAATATAATTATCAGTTGCAGCATTTGTTTTTTTCCAAGCCCTACTTCCTGTTTATTACAGTACATTCTAGATCATATCTAAGGTGTTTTGAGTGTTCGGGCCAAGCCAGTCATGTGCATCGCCATTTATAAAGTCCTAACAGTGAAGCTCCCACACACACAACCTCACATTTTAACTGACCTATAATGTCCATTTAAAATGGAATAAACTGATGTAAAACGTGAACGCTACATTTTTGTGTTGTTATCTGAAGTTTTTGAAATGACATTCTTATCCTCTTCTTTGGTTATCATGTTGTAATTGCATCTTAAATGTTTGTATCTCCAGATGGATTGTTTATTCCTCCTGAAACCTGGACTTAAACCATATACAGTAATATAAGGTAAAACTACAAACCTGTTCATTAAATATTAATACCAACTGAGCTGCATTATTGAAATGACATCATTAATATTGTTAACTCACCTGAAGGAACAGTACGTATGCAATGTACAATTAGGCCTTTGTACAGATTTGATTATGAATTATTATGCGCACGATGAAATTAAATGTTTTTCTTTTAAATCCTCTGTATTTATGCCTGTTTTTGTAATTAGCAAAGTGGTGCAGCTATTGTTCATCAGGCCCCTTATGCAAATGAATCAAAACTTGTGGAGCGATTTAATAATGACGAATGTGGTCATTAGTGCTGCTGTGTGGGTGATGACCCCAGTGTTAAAAGCGAGGGAGAGATTTCTTGTTAAATTAGGGGTTATGGACACTCATGTGCTGCTTTTCCACTACATGGTCCCGGCATGACTAGACTTGCCTCGGCATGGCTCAACTCTACACAGTTTGGTTGGTTTTCCATTACTTTATTACCTCCTCAACGTGGACGGAGTCATCACAGCACGGCTGCGTGAAACTGCCATGACTTCACACAAACTAGTGACTGGTAAAGCAGTTGTTTTTCAATGTAATGAATCATTAGAATCAGTTCATTAAAAAGACTTGTTCAGTACTTCTATCGCCTCGGGCAGCAGTCGCTGAGTTATCGCCATAAAAAAAGGGCTTGTTTTTGCCAAAAAATGGCTTGGATTGTTATTGTAAGAGTCTGGCAACATTACCAAGGGTGTAGGTTTGGTTACAAGACTGGCGGGGACACACTCTGAACAGCACATCTCTCTCTCTCGTCTCCTCTGTTACTCGGGGCTATGTTTCTAATCGGATGTGATGCATTCATCGACGCTCGTAAAATCCTCTCCCTCTCCTCTCGCAGAATTCGTGCACACGTTGCACACATTGCCCCATCTCTAAAATTGATCGGTACAATCTGGCTTTCTCCAAATATTGGTCCCCGCCGTCCATATGCAAACCTACGCCCTTGCATATTGTTAACTACTGGACCAAATATGACACTTTTTGTCAGTACTATTCACACCCACACACCCACATTTACTATAAACACAGAGCCCAGGTCGCAAAGTGCCGGAATTCCCCTTTAACCATTGTAACTAAATTCCTCAAAACCCAAACCGTAACCCTCAAAAACTTCCTTTAAGGTGCGACAGAACGTGAGGACCAGCCCCAAATGTCCTCACTCCCTTAGGTTTATAAGATTGTTTTGGTCCTCACACTGACAGCCAGACAAGAACACACACACAGTCAGATCGCACCATAAGTCATCTGACTCAGAACAAGGCTCTGTGTGTGTGTGTGTGTGTGTGTGTGCGCTTGCATTTGTTACCTCTTAAGGGAGCACTGACCTGGTCGTCCTCACCGAGACTAAAACCTGGTCCTAATGAGGCAGAAGCTCATTGCTGAGGAACTGGTTAAGTTAAGGGCTGAGATTTGAACTGCGGTTATGGTTAAAGTTAGGGATAACGCTTTGTTTATGCTGAATGAATGAATGAATGAATGAATGAGTGTGAATTGGTCCTTGTGTATTTGTAAGGACCGAATATCTTATAAAACACAAGAGGACATTTTGGGAAAGTGAGGACAATTTGACTGCTCCTCAAAGTTCCGTCACATCCTTAAAACAGACTGCTTATGGGTTAAGACGTGGTTTAAGGTTTAGGTCAAAGGTCAGGCATTTAGTAGTGATGGTTAGGGTGAAGGTTGAGGGGTTAGGGGAAAGCGTTACGTCTCACAAAGAATGCTCTACAAGAATGTGTGTTGCAAGAAAATAGAGCAGCTGAGAGAAAGTAACTGAGCTGCTTTTACCACACACTGGATTCCTCTGACCCAGTTTTGAAGAGAGAGAGAGAGAGAGGGAAATAAATTAGCCGGACTTTTCACAAGAGAAACCTCTGAGTCTGTCTGTCTGTCACAAACTGCGAGTGCATGAGTGTCAACATGTGTGCAAGGAGTTATAAAACGTCAAGAGCCAAGAGTGCGGGAGTGAATAATTGGTGAGGGATGCATTAATCTGTAACCGTGTCCTGTGAGGGGCAGCTGCACAGAAGTGGACTCACTGGAGCCGACGCCAAAACCGTAACACTTTATTTACACGTTTAAGATCTTTTTAAATCTAATTTGAGGAGGCAAATGGAAGAAAGCAAATCATTCATTCATTCATTCATTGACGGGTCACATAAGGTGAGCTGTCCCCTGTCCAAAGAAGACAAATCCAGTCAAATGCAACTAATAGTGTTTCACAAACCTTAAAACTTACAAATGAGCAAATAAAACATTTGGGGTTTTTTTAACATTAAAAGAAGCTGAAATCATAGATGTTGTTCATGATTGCAGGACAAGTTATGGAACATTCATACTGAGGCTGAAGGGTGAGGATAAAGGATTTATCCTGCATGTTTTATTCCCTAAATAGAGACTAAATGTGTGCATTTTTATTAATTGTGTAAGATCTGTTAGGCTGTAACTGTAGTAGAGAACTTTATGTGAATGTGAGATGAAGTTATGCTCATAAGTATCTATATTTTTAACTCATTTTATGAAAGAAAAACGCCTCTTTTCCAATGTTCCTCAGTGGTGATAAAGAGAAAATCCAAAAGGACCAAGGAAAGGACTGAACCTCCCTGTCCTCTGGGTATGACACACACACAAACACACACGTATATTTCAATAACGTACCCACTCCACCAGTTTGACGAAGCCCAGCGGCTCCTTCAGCGGCGACAAGTTGAGTCTGAATCCGGTCATCATGGCTGTGCGTCTGATCCACGCAAGAACAAAAAACACCCTAATCCAGTTCTTCCCAAACTGTGGATGTATGGTTGCTCCAGCAAGGAGGAAAGAGAAGGAGCAGGGGGAGGAGGGGGGGGGAGTTGTCTGGTAGAGTGACGTGGGTCTAAACTGCTGCTAACGCTGCAAGAAATGACCACACTGAGATTTTTAAAGTCGGATTACAACACAAACAAATGTGCTGAGTGACTCAAATCTCAACACTAAAGGCAGATTAAACTACTTACCGCTTACTTTACCTACTTACTTAAGTACAGTTTTAGCAGCAAATGGAAAAGGAGGTTAAGAGGTTAGGAGTTTTGTTTTTTTTGCAGTGTAGCTTCTTGAGAGAAGGCTCGAGTTCCTTGTGCGCAATTACGCAGGAAATAAAGCGCGTAAAATGTGCCAAATTACGCGTGAGCGGAGCGGGCGTCATGTACGTGAAGCTGCAAGGGAAGAATTATGGATTCTTTTTTTTTCTTTCTTTTTCAATAAGCTTAATAAGGAAATAAATAAAGCGCTTAAAAAAGTAACATCCGTGCAAATGATGATGTAGCATTTACGGTTAAACCAACTTTTAGACAGCAAACTGGCAACGGAAGTGCCCTGCTGACTTTTCATTGGATCCATCCGTTAGAAAAAAGAAGCAGCTCTGCCTCCTCCTCGCTGAGTTTGCAGTTTCCTGTGTGCGCCGCCGCCTTCCTCCTCCTCCTCCTCTCTCCCCGTTTCTGCTGCTGCTGCTGTTGTTCACGCCACAGTCTCATGACTCTCGATCCGCCGCGTAAACCACGGATTCTCAAGATTCTTTCAGCCAGACAAGGAAAAGAAAGATTTCAGGTTCACCTCAAAGGCCAAACGGATGCAGCCATGAGCCGAAGTTTAACTGCTTTCCTTTGTTCAACAGACTAAAAAAAAAAAAACTGTCTCTTGCTCATTTGATTCATGCTCATTTGACAGAGCAGAGGTTAAAGGGGCAGAAACTCTGGTTTGGTTTGTCAAGTTAAAAAAGAAAAGAAAAGGAAAAAGACTTTAAAACAAGAATATTATGATGATATTTCACATAATTTCAAAAATAAAAGTATTTTGTGAACTCCTAACTTTATATTAAGTGGTGAGTTTAAGATTTAAACAGTACAACCTACCAATTAAGATATATTTTAGGTTGCTATAATTATTATTTTTAGTCCTTTAAAAAGGTAGTGTGTGTAGCAGTGAGGAAAACTTATCAACAGAAATTCATTTTATAAAACCATTAGGTTTTTTCCTATATGTATGTAATTGCTGTAAAATAAGATTCATTTTGGTTTCCATTGCTTTAAAATCAGATATATTTTTGTGCTGATCTTTTGCAAGGACCTTGTTTTACCGTCATCTTGTGCTGCCACCGTTCAGGCCACCATGGTTCCCTGATGTGCATGGAAAAGGAGGCGGTGAGCGAATGAGTCCCCACTTTGTCATAGTCTGCAGCCTCACCAGCAGGTGTCACTAATTCTTACAAACTGGACCTTTAATGTTTTAGCTAATTATTTATTATAGAAACTCTTACAACTAAAAAACAAGAAAACATTCACATGTAAGAAGCTGAAAAATCAAAGAAACTGGAAAATATTCCCATTTAAGAAGCAGAAAAAGGGAACAATAATATGTACCAGGCAATACGTTAAAATAACTCTTTAAAATAACTCTCTTTACGAGCTATATTCATAATATGAGAAAAGTGGTGGATAGCATTTAAAAAGCTGAAAAAGCATAGAAACTAGAAAATATTCCCATTTAAGAAGCAGAAAAACATAAGAAACATTTCTAGCATTTCTACTTCTTTTTTAGGTTTTAAGAGTTTCCTGGATAGAGACACAGTGTGCAAACAAGTGTACAATTAGAAGTTCATACTCACCCTGTAACGTCTTAACAGGAAACTTTTAAAGAAATCACACTTCCACAGACGTAAGTGTTACGGGTATTTAATTTTTGGATACATGTTTTTTTTTTTTTTTTTAAATGAGTACTGGACGTTTACCTGGTCAAATAGAGACACAATATTTCCATCATTTAAATAAAAAATACAACACTTTTAAACTGAGAGGGTGTCTCTTTAATCAGTGTATCGTCGACAACTATAGCAAGTTTTGTTAGTTCAAATATCAGTTGTTGTTGGGAGAGAATTTGGGGGATAACCGACATATACATACAAGTGAAAGAACAACAATAACGGGCGGGGGGGGGAGTATGCACTAACACTTTCATCCATAATGCATGCATGCATTCATTCACTCTCTCTCTCACACACACATACACACACACACAGAAGCTTTACAATCACAAAAACAGTCACACTGCCAATTCAGTCGAGCAGATTTGGATATTTTCTGTTGGTACAAAAATGGTAATTTAGACAATGATAATAATAATAATAATAATAATCATAATAATAATAATAGTAGTAGTAGTAGTATCTGGTGTGGTGGTCTTCCCCGCCCTTGACCCTCTACTTTCAGTCCGACGAGTTGCTTTATGTACAAGTGAGAAGGCAGTAAATGCCGCACTGGTTTGTGTAAAATAAGGATATTTTTCTGGCATCATTTTTCGTTTTCTCCGTTTGTCATACAATATGAAAAACCTCTGAGGTAAGAACTGAGAAAGTATCAAAACTGTAAAATCAAGCACCCCCGCCACCGTTTGGAAAACAAAAACAATTTTTTTTAAAAAGAAAAAAAGAGGACAACTGCGTTTACTGGAAATGAGAGAGAAACAGAAAAGGAAAATATAAAACCGGAGGCGTTCACCCGCTTGGTTTGAGTTAGAGCAGGTCAGTCTGAGTCAGTGTCGTCACATTTGTCATCAAAAATAATTAAAAATCACACAAAGCCAACATGGGTGAGGAGGGAAAGGAACAAAGTCACCGTCACTAAAAATGGACGCAGCAAAGCGTGGAGTGAGGCGACAGAGGGTAAGGCTGACCAAATAATCAAAACCACAATATGGCCAAGTGTAAAAAGACACTGCGATTATACGATTCACGATAAAGACGCGCGACAAAAACAGCCTTGTGGTGAAATTCTGAGATGAGAAACTTGTGTTTTGTTCGCCAACAAAACTCCGAACGTAGATTTTTGTGAAAATGACAATTAAGGCAAATATGATGAGCTTTACGAATAGGAATTGTATCACAATTCGCGTTGGGTGACGTCGAGGGGCAGGTGCAACGCCTACATAAATGTGAATGTTTATGTGTTTATGCTAAGGTCATCTCTAGTGGAGGCGGCAGAGGCATCCACGAACAAAGGGGTTTCCAATTTGGACGCTAAATATCGGGATCACCGATATTGACATTCATTGCTTAGGGGATCTGGACAGTTTTCATAATCGATCAATCGGTCGATTATTTTCTCCACTAATCCTACTACTTAGTTTTGGTCCGTGAAAATGTCAGATCTGCATTTACCAAACCTGGAAATGATGACGTCCTCAGACGTCTCGTTTTGTCCTCAACCCAAAATTATAGTGATAGTGATTGGGATTGTTGTACAAAATCTGACGGATTAAAAACCAAATGTGTTGCATTACCTACTGCCTCTTTAGTTTGCCAAAGCGCAGCCCAGCCATGATTGTTTTCTCCTCAAGAGGTTTTTGCTTTTTTTGTGATGTCACCAAGTCCTCGCTCTGCTTAAGTCCCTCCACGTTCTGCAAGAGAAAAAGAAGACAAACGCGGCAGTGCGACTGAACTCCGTTTACACCTGCAGCGTGGATCCTGTGCCGTCACCGCGCACGGCCACACTCCCACAGTCACATCTGTTTAAATGTGTTTTCTGCTTTGCTTGTAAATTAAAGGCAGTGATTATTTAGCGACTGCCGCAAAAGCGCAGCTGGAACACGGCGTCGTCATTGTCACTGCCGCGAGGGAGGAAAACCCACGACGTCTGCGTCCTTTTAAGGGAAGAAAAGGCCGGTAAAGTCAAAAAGGGAAGATTCACTTATTCAACAAGAACATTACGACACAATCCTTTAAAAAAAGAAAAAGAAAAGGACACAACAGTTAACACACTTCATCCGAGGAGGAGCGACGTACAGTGCTGTGCAAGAGTCTCGGGGAAAGCCACACCAGCTTTGTTGATTTTATGTCAAATTCAGTGATCGTTGGCATGTATGTTGAAATGATGCGACTGAAAGTTGGTCTTGTATATATCAAAAAGCGAGTTCATCTACAAGCGGTAATAGACCTGTTTTTTCACAGCAGATGTTTTTCCAACATGAAATAGTAGGACAAACCCCCCATTTCCCCAACTTGTTTCGATAGAGTGATGAGCAACAATTACACTGCATGGTCATTGTAGTTGATAAAACATAAAATCTGACTTCTGCACAGCACTGTATGCAGTCTTCAGTGAAACACACACAAATTAAGGTTTCAAGAGAATTCGCCATCATGACAACACAATCCAAAACTTTCACTCTCCCCCGTCAACTAGGAACAATTTAACTGTATTTTCATTGTGACTTTGACAGAAATTGATTAAAAAGTAAAAAAAAAAAAAGAAAAAAAAAAAGGTCTCCTTTATTATTCCGGAGCATCTCATCGATAAATTACACCTACATGCATATGAACACATTTTAAAATTTAGTATAAGTAGAATCAATCACTGAGGTCCCTCTGTGAGCGTGTTTAGGGATTTCTGTCGTTTACAGAATCATTTAACCGGATCGTTTACAGAACTGCAGAAATGCACGAATGACTAGGGCTGCACGATAATATCGTCGAACGACAGTTGAACTGCGATCGTCATTTTCCCCCAACATTCTGAACATTCACATGTTTCCTCCACCATTTATTTGGAGCAACACTTTTTTCTTTCAGGTCAGTGTGTTTTCAGCACGCCTCTCCGTCCTTTCTTTCCTCTCCTTTCTCCCTGCCCAGTTCGGTATCTCGTGTGTGAACGGCGGTCACTTGGACATTGTTTACCTCAAGTCGGGTAAACGACAAGTTAAACACGTCTCAAATTGTAAAAACCAGGACTGTGGGGACATCCTTTATTATACATGACATACTTCTCTCTTTCTCTCTCTCTAGGTGCCATATCCAAAAGGCCACCTGATGGTGAAGTGGGATACTACAGGACCCTGACACGCGAGTATACCAGGGTCCGAGATATTCGACGCACAATGCTGAAGTTTACCAAGGCCTTAAGACGTGGGCGATCACGGTGTGCCACAACTCTCTGTCCTTAGCCCTAACATAAAAGTACCAAAAAAATGTTTTAATGTACTTTTTGTTATATTTCAATAGGTAACAAAACCGTCCATCCATTCATCTTCTACCGCTTTATCCTCCACATGAGGGTCCCAGCTTGACATAGGACGCCAGTCCATCACAGGGCCACATGGAGACAAACAACCACCCACTCTCACACCTACGGTCAATTTCCCTAATTGGCTCAAACACTCTTAATTTAGTCCAGAGTGATATCGTCATCGCGTGGTTCCCTAATATCGTGCAGCCCTACTCATATCATCTCATGTACCGGAGTACGAGTAAAAACATACTCCTCTAATACTTATTTGTACTCTGGCCATAGAGAATGAATTCCTTCATAAGAACATCTTAAAAGTTTCTGTGTCACCATGATATCACCCCCCCTCCCCTGCATCCTTCACATACAAAACAAAAAAGGTATGTAGATTCAGACATGATTTTTTTTTTCTTCTTTTCTTAACAGCTCTGTACACAATAGATGGGCATATTTTTTTATTCCCCCATATCTCTCATTAAGTCTAACCGTGTGTTCACGCCTCATGCAGCTGCCAGGGGGAAAGAAAATATATCTATATAATCACACCTACAATCATATTTCATTGGCTTTTGTGTCGGCATGAGAAAGTCGGCTGACACACACTGCACATCAGCAGCCACTCCTCTTTATGTCGCAATATGTCCAGCTTTATCAGTGCAACATGCCGCACTTCAATTAAGGGGCAGCGGCGTGGAGGCGTGAACTCGCGGTTAATCCAATTCGGAAATCAAATCATCGCACTCTTCCTCTCTCTTCATTCGCTCACACATTTCAACCCCTCCCATGCTTGTTAACATTTACAAACTCCTACCCCTTTGCTGGAAACCGACCGAAGAGTGAAGATTGTTCCATTTTTCTCAGGCTGTTGGGGGACATTTCAGACTTTAAGAGTGAGGTTGTAATAGCGGTGCACGCTACCTTCATTTTCTGGGGACGACGTCAGAGGTCAAAAAAGTGAAGGGAGGAGAAAGGGAAGGGGGGATGGGGGGGTGTTGGAGGCTTAGCAGTGCTATACACTCACTGCAGAAGCTCCTCAAGCTCGTTCTCTTTGAGCTTAGCATTGTCTCTGACTTCATCAAATGTGTACGTCTTCACAATTTTGCCGTTCTGAAAGACTGTGTGCAACAGGTCCTGGGGTGGGGTGGAGGTGGGGGAGCAAAACAAGGACAGAAATGGGGGGAAAAAAACAGAAGATGTTTAATCTCACAAAACAGACATAGTGTAAATGTTGCAGAGCTCCGGATTAACTTTTTCATTTGGGTTCAACCAGTTAAGAAGGGTTGCTATTTCTCATATACATTAATAAATGATTGCAAACAATCCGCGTGTTCGTCATGCAAAAGTATCGGTGGAAGCCGTTCTCATCCACACAGAGCTCCCGAAGTAAACGTTGAAACTCACAAAGTTGTGTCCGGCTCAACACAATAGATGATGTGAACACAGCATAAGATGCTTCCCTGCTCCAACACACCTGATTCCAATAGTCAGCTAAAAGCATGTCAATGACCCATTTATTCGAATAACGTGTGTTGGAGCAGGGAAACGCCTACAAACATGCAGGGCAGTGGGTCCCGAGGACCATGATTGAGAGACACTGCTCTAAAGCGTCTGTATATTCAGGGGCAGGCTGTTGACAGCACTCAAAAAGAGTCACTTGCTTCATTTTTATTCTTCAGTTGTGTGATTATAACTGTGATGAATTATCATGCTGATTGTTTCCGACTTAAAGACACTTCTAGAAACTAAGGCATCCACTAGGCTGCCAAACTCACCTCGCCGTACTCCTCCAGGTCTCCCTTGCCTTCCTCCAGAGTGACAAAGTCTCCACTCTGCGTCCGGTGAAGAGACAGGCGTCCTTTCTTTGACCGCTTGTTGGGGTCTGCCACCGGATCCTTGAACACGTTCACCTTTAAAACACAGATGACCAATGAAACAACTGGCCAATGACACATAGCGCCTGCATTCTTCGACATAGGGAGCAACAGGCAGATGTGGTTGCTGTAAATTAAGAATGCTTTCACAAATGGCTCACTCTGTATATTGATAAAAACAAACTATTAGATTTCTAACAAGAAAAATCAATATTTGGCATGACCACACTTTGCCTTCAAAACAGCATAAATTCATGCATTACTATATTAAGGTCAATTATACCAAACAGGTGCTAATAATCATCATTCTCATATGTACTGTAGGTTAAAACTCAGGCATTATGTGAAACAGAAGCAGCTGTGTAGGAGGCTTAAAAGAGGATGCAGAACAGTCAGACCCTGCTACCAAGGTGAGGGTGTGGAAGAGAGCCAAAAAACAACAACAAAAAAAAAACATGCCGCCATCAGCTGCTATTGTGGACTACAGGAATTAGTAATGTCTGTAGCAGAGGAGAAACATGTTTAAAAAATATCCTCCGTGTCTGGGAATACGTTGCTACACAACTTGCTGACCATCGTTAGCTTTATGACAGTAACAGTAAATTCCAATCTCTTCCAAAATCTCATAGTTTAAGTGTGCCCTTGAAACATCTCCGTTTGAAGGGCAACTCTTACATCTTACTCCTCTCCCTAGACAAGAATCGTCACAAAACTACAGCTACACATGAATATGCAAAAATGGAAGCGGGGGGCTGAGTTGAAAACACTGATGAAAAATGTGCAAGTGAAAGGTGAGAACGCTTTTGCTAAGCTTTACTTGTTATTCTTAATGTGTTCTCCAGTTTTGTAATTTTGCCTTTCGCCGTATGTCAGTAGAGATTGGCACAGCACCCCCCCCCCCCCGAGACCCTCATGTGGAGGATAAAGCGGTGACAGATAGATGGATAGATGGATTGGCTCCATCTTGATCACATTTCCCTTAAAAAAGAGATTTTGCTCTCAAGGGACTCAAGGGAAACAAAATACAGTGCTCACCCCCAGTCCATTTGTGACCACATAGCTGCATTTAAAGGAACAGTTGAGCAGATCTCTGGTCAGTTTCTGCAGCAAAGCCCCTCCAGAGCCGAAGGCAATGTTCTCAATGGACCACTTGTGTTCTTTCATGCCTTCCACTATCTGTAAAAGAGATGGACACAAACAAAACCCATCAACGTGCGTACGGGTCACTTGTGGTGACCGGTGTAAACCGCAGCTCATACCTCTTGCAGCGTGTTGATATCAACTCCGTCTCCTTGTATGACTCTGATGTACGGAGGGAGAACCTTAAAACCTTTGGCGTTCTCCGCTGGAATAAACTTCTTACCCAAGATCTCCAAAACCTGAAGGAAGAACAAAAAGGGGGGAACAAAGAGACAGGGGAGAATGAGTTTTAGCTAGTTTGCCGAATTTGTCTTGAGATATTTCGTTAAAAGGAAAGCTCACCTTCAAAACTGTATCGAGGGGGTTTCCCGAGTCTGGTCGAACGACTAGCGGCGCATCAGCACTGCGCTTCTCTATGAGCGCCCGTAGGTCTTCTCCCCAGATCTTCTCGCAGGCGTTGTAGATGTCATAGCTGTCGCTGACTATGGACACAGGCACGTTGGGAAACTGCTTGATGATGTGCTCAAAGGCGTCTTTTTCATGGTCCTTTCCCCACGCTGTGATAGTACTGTGGAGAGAGTTATCGATTCATTTGTGCGAAAATTGTGTGAATTCAAAATAAACAACAGAGGAAACAGAAGTGGAACAAAATACTGGGTAAAAAAAAAAAAGAGGGAAGAAAGAAGAAGACACCAAGAAACAGGAAGACAAAGTGAATAGAAGCAAAGGCTGGTTAAAGGTCAAATCCATCCATTTATCTGTCCTGCTAATCCTGGACAGGTCAAGTAAGGTAAAAGTAAATTTCCACAACATTCATCCAAGCATAATGCTACAGACTGTCCAGAAGAGGGCAGTGCACTCCTAGTTTTCCATACAGTGGCTGGGATTTACTCTTGGACATGCAACATAGAGGCAATTATTTGCAATTATTTAAAAAAAGTTTTAATGGAACCTAATTAGAAACAAGTTATATCAGGATGCGGAGTAGTATATATCAACAACACTGTGCCGTACAACCTGTTTGAAGCTACCAACTAATGGGCTTGGTTAAAATACTATTGAACACAAACAGACACAGATGCTGCTGGGTTTGTTTTTAAAGGAGATACAGATTTAACCATTTACTTGGAACTAAATGGAGTTTTTAAATGCCCATTTATAATCATCAAATCTGTACATGTTTATACAAGTTGTCATTTTCCCTTAACGGGCATTTGTGCTGCACCAGACGTGTACGGATTCAAAAGTTTTCCACACAAGAACTTTGAAGGTGACACACCTCGACTCATCCTTCCCTTTACCCTTTTTTTTCCCCTACATCAAAAAATCAAAGAGGAATTTCACTGCGGCTCCTCCCTTTGAAGGTGGAAACCAAAGGGGGGGGCTGTTACATAATCGTTACTATAACAACTACTACCATCATCCCATAATGCATTGGTGCGGGAGAAAGAAGGGTGCACTAGTGCAGCAGTAATGGCCCTGGTGGCGAGGAAAAGGCGGCTGTGTACATTAGAGCATAACAGAAAGGGAGAGATTGTGTGTGTGTGTGAGTGAGAGAGAGGGCAGGATAAAGGCATCCGGGAAATTAAAAAAAAAAAAGAATATGAGAGGGGACATGCACGTCAAGGCAGTGGCCAATGAAAACACTCTCTTCTGGCCAATCACACATTCACAAACCGAGTTCTGAACCAGTTAGAGTGAGAGTGAACAAGCTCTAATCAGAGCAGCAGATTACCAGCAATGTCAGACAAATGCCTGGTGCGTCCAGCCATTATTTGCAGAGAGTTTTCTATTCTGGAGCTCAGTTTTGGTTCGTAGATGAACACAGCTACTTTCAGGGCTGCCTCTTAGACAAAATGGCAAAAACACGAGCAATGAATACAGGTCGTCCTATGCTCATTACTTGTGCTGTTCACAAAAAAAAAATCAGCAGCAGCCCAAACATTGTATACCACAGTGATGAGCACTCTGGCAGACTTCCAAATTCACTTGGAGGTTTTTACGTGAATGATGGTGTCATAATTAAACTCTCATCTGATGCCATAAATCATTTAACTGGCTTGGATACAGCACCACTTTTATGAACTGCTCCATACTAAATTATGTATGAATTGTTGTATCACGTGAATTGCATTGTATTTTGTGTCATGTTGTCTGTGCGGTCATAAGTAATTGTACTGTATTGTCTGCTAACCTGCCAAGGGACTACAGCAGCTATTAGCAGCGTCTTCTAACTCTGGCATATTTACATGTGTACTGTATACTGATCTTCGTCAATATGCTCTGCCCCTTTTAAATAGCATTAAATACATTTAAGTGGGTAGTGAACCACTGCCCTAGATCGTACTGAAAACAGTATCATTACATCTTCTACAAAGCCAGGAAACACTGCATGGCTGAAGGAAAAATATGCTAAATGGGGGGATGTTCAGTCTCTGATCAAGGACAAAACTTCCATAAGCGGAGTGGAATAAATCAAATATTAAGAACAGTGTGTGTGTGTGTACCTGTGTTCCGCTGCAGGCACTGAGAAGCCCGGCACTGGGTCCTTGGTGCCGTAGTACTTCTTAATGACTCCGATGCCTGCAACTGTGTCGGTGCCCTTGAAGTTGACCAGATGGGCGGAGGCCCCGATGCCTGCAGTCTGGCGGTTACAGGAGACACAAAGATGCATTTACACATTTTGCATGTCATTTACGGAGACTAAACTAAACTTGAAGTCCTCTTAAAAGCCTTTTATCTGAGCGGTAACTGAAAATCCATCATGTAATTTGGTTAAAAAAGGTCCAGGGAAAGAGAGTAAGTGCTCAATGAGTAAGGATTGGTCTGCCAAAATACAATTTCCAAGGTCCTAGAAGTAGCGTGAGAAATGTTTTATAGAAAGCTCAGGAAAGGCTGAGTTGAAGTAAAAAAATGAATTTTAAAAGCTGGTTTGCTTCAAAAAACATCCACTATATTCACAATATATTGTGTAAGTATATAAATAAAGACACCTCTTGTGAAGAGACGCCCCTGTAGCCAAAGTCGTGGAGTTTATACTCCAATCCGTCTAAGATCCCAGCTGTCTCTAAGAGGTACTTGGCAAGGATCTTCTTCTGCTCTCTGGAGTTTGTCGCCACGGTTATGGGGTACCAGATCTGAACCAGGATGGTCTGAAGGGGAAAAATAAAAACAAAAAGCATCGTTCAGTTCATTGCATTTTTTATGTTCATTTTAGAGATAAAGTTATGTGTATGCAACAACAAAACTTGGAATCAAAGTTCGAGTCCAGTAAAGATCAGACCAGTGAATGTCTGGTCTAATGTTCTGCTTATCCTGGTACTAAAGCCCTAAACCAACAGACTCACAGGGATGAAAGAAAAGCTGCTCTCCAACTCTGGGAAAAATACATTCCTCAATAGCTGCATGTCCACTGTGGACCAGACTCATACATCTCAAAATGAAAACAAGTGGCTTATCTGTACTAACCACCGCCATGTGGGAAGATTTATGAAAATACTCATTCCATAACGTGAAGTGTACAGAACTTATGCATTTGGTTCCAGAGCCATGTCAATGTTTAAATGAACAATTTGGTAGCCGATACGGAGACAGATGTTTTATATGTTTTATTTTGTGGTAGAGACAAAAACAAAATCTAGAAGATAATTTAATCAAATCATCATGTTTGTTATTTATCATCTTCTTTGTTGACGATTGGCTGATAATCAGCAAGTGAATATAGGCCAATAAAAATATGCAGCTCCAGTGGCATGAAAGCTAGTGAGAGCCATGCGGGTTTCACAGTGTGTTGAGCAGCTAACGAGATGCATTTTAAGACCGTAGTAAATGCCATCGCTTCTGCATTGTCCACAACATGTTGAGGTTAGAGGAGTGGCTTCAAGATGCATTCAAGAAACCTCATAAATTTCACCAAGTCACTTTGGTTTCTTTTCAATGGAGCCATGAATAGCTGCCTTAACTGATCAACTTTTAATAATCAAACTGATAATTAAATATTCATGCCCATCCCTTGTGGATACTGGTCACACTTGGTTGTGCTGGCCGACATTTTGTTATTTACCTAACACCACCTGAATGTATTACATTTCCTGCAGTACAAAGTCAGGTACTGTTAAGCCGGGGTAAGCATGGAGAACGTGTTTGGTGTTTACTTAGGCCCGTTCGGGTTTGGACAGAAAAATGTGGGCCTATTTCCTAAACAAAATTTTGCATTTAAATCATAATGCCATCAATGGATTACATCCAAAGAAAGGACTATGAAGCAACAGTGTCTGAAAAATGTCATGAGACATATACTCAATGTACACACCCTGAGCTTCATAACAGCCAAGTCTTTGAGTAACAAACCTGGTTTACAGTCCATTAAGACAAGCATGACAAACATTCAAAACAGCAGGATGTACAGCCATGTTATCATCCCCCTAGAGTTAAAAGAGTAGCTCAGAAATAGCCTTATAATACTACGCAGTGAGTGTTTTAATGTTGTAACCCTGAGCAGGTCACATGCCCCCCCTTAGACTAATCATAATCTAAACCACAATAGAACTCGTGACTGCCAGAGCAAGGCCAGTGTCCACAAGAAACAAGGTCATGTGGTCTTCACCTTATCTGCATGTTGACCTTTCTACAGAGTTAATGTAATAATATTGAACTACAGTGTACAACTACTATAAAATGATTCAACCTGCATTCATTTTTTTTTCTCTTGAAGTGCTATTAAGTCAGTTTTATTGAAATTATTATGGAATTTAAAAGGCAATATGATCATGACACTGTGGGGGAAATGGGACAGGACGATAAAGGCAACACAGAGGACTAACAGTGCACACACACACACGCACGCACGCACGCACGCACGCACGCACGCACGCCAGCATAACTCCTAGGTCAATGTCCCAGAACAAAATGGAGGGAGATGAGGAACAACAAAGAAAATAAAGGGGAACACATCGTATGAAAAGAATGGGGTGAGGTACAGGTGGAAAAAAAGGAGAATATGATCATGAAAAAGAAATGCTACTGACTGACAGCGGGGGAAAAAAAGGGAAGAATGAGATACAGCGAAAGAGAAATGAGATTGACCTTATGACGCAGTCCAAGGACACCAGGCTAATTTTAAATCAGCCATGAAGAATGACTGTGCATGCGTGTGTGTGTGTTTACAAGTGTATTTATATCAGCCGTGGAATGAAGTGAAGTGTGTATGTGTGGTGTACATGCAAATCCACCAGGGCATGGTGAGTGTATGTGTTTGTGATATCAAAGTGTTCTTGTCTGCTCTATGTCCCAACAGTTTCTTTTAATGAAGGGTAATATTGTTTAATAACCATCAAAGTTGAGAGTGAGTGCATCACATTATTCATCCAAAATCAATTTAAAGGCAGTGAACATTAGGCTAATACAGTGAGATGAGACGGCAAGTTACTGGGCACAGTAAATTAATTTAGTTTTGCCGAGTCACTGCCGTCAGTCTGTTAATGCAGTAATAAGTTCATGAGGTGTTTCTGATCTCAAGGATGTCTCACACTATGCAAAAGGATCAGTGCTGGAGAGGGACAACTGCAGAACTGCTTTCTGCACGTTATAAAAATCCACTTAACCTTCCCATTTGTGGGTTTTCAGTGTATATTGACATGGCAATCAGAGTTTTTGCCTTCAACTGACAGTTGGGCATAGTTTTAAAAAACACCTATTTGCATTCTTGGCCAACGTTACAGTGGATGAGCTCCATATCACTCTGGCTGGCCGGTGTGGAGAATATGAAGCTGGAGCCAGCAGAAGCTTAGCTTAGCATAGCAACAACGACAAAATGTGTCAGGTAATTTACAACATGAGCAACACATTAAGCAAGTTGGTTTTTTTTCAACGGTTTTAACCGCCTTCTAATAGAACTCTGATCTCATGGTGATGATATGGAAGGCATGGACAAGACATGCTTGGCATTCGAGTGGTTAAATCATGAGAACCCTGGTGCTAAAGGCCACAGAGGCTAACACATTTGCAAACTAGCATGCAAATTAAGCCAACACATCAGTGCCTGATC